>NW_017307271.1:494780-503544 GCF_000935625.1 Nanorana parkeri | reverse complement strand
ACTTTGCAAGACTTTGTTGTTATATTTTTCTATTTTAAATGTTATTTTTAAATATTTATTTTTTTATTTGATGAGTGTTAACATGTTTAATGTTTTAACATCTTCATTGTTTTCCTTTTTAGGAACATCCATGGTTGAAATATATGCAACACCATCTGTGACTGCACCAGTACAGTCAACTTCTAAAGCATCAGAATCACTGAACAACATAACACAAGCAACGCCTATTACTACAGCACAAGCAAATAAAACAACCGAAACAACACATGTACCTACAAATACAACTGAAACAACACATGTACCTACAAATACAACCTCACATGCACCCTTCAATACCACAACACAGCCAGCAACGCATACTACACCAGTTCTACCAACAAAGCCCTCACCACCACCAAGTGGACACTATACAGTGAAGGATAGTAACAAGACATGTATAATTGCAGACATGGGTCTGGCACTTGAACTTAGTAATTCAACAACATTAATGCAAGCTAGAGAATCAAAGGTATGCCTCTTCTTAGTATTGTGGGATGCCATGTCTTATAAACAAAACCTGACCAGTGTCCCTTTACCTCCAGCAGAAGCACAGCTAATGTTAAAAGATATAAAGTAGAACTCTGGGCTAATAAAAACAAAATGCCCCCCCCCCCCAACATGTGAAGGCTATAATGCTTATTTTGTCTAGAGTAGGTTCTAATGCTGAACCTTACATGGTGACCTCAGCACTGCTTTCGGCACTGCGATAAAGGGCACTGTGGTGATGCCCCTTGGTGAGTAGGAGCCATGATGCCCATTCATTCATCGTATATCCTCAGTCTTCTGGGTTGTATGACACCCAGTGAAGTCTGAGAACATCCTGTGGCCAAAGAGACATGCTCTGGGGGACTGCTTTGGATTGAGTATTACAGCTTCAGCTGTTATTCATTTCTAGCCTGCCTGGAGGCCCATCTAAATAAAAAATAAATTAAGCAATATGTCTGGTACTTTAAAGCACCCAAGTCAGCCCCAGGGGGAAAGAAGACTCCTTGGGCAAACTAAGGAGCTATTCTGGCCCTGCCCTGCCCTACTCTGCAAAAAACTAAGAAGTGTTTTATGTTAGTGATTTTCTTTGACAACTGTTCCTGATATGTTGTCTAATTTTTTGGTTCCTAAATGCATTTTTAACCTCATTTAAATAACTCTGGTCAATTGACTAATCCTTCTACCTATAACATGATAAAGGATAGACTATGGTTCCACTATATATTTCAGTAGGCTGTGTGTTGTAGAGCTAAAATGAATTATTTGTCATCTATAAATAGGTGCACCATTATCAGCCTTAGAGCATTCAGGGTATAAATCATTAATCACTATTCTCTTAATCCAGTCCTTAAAAGACTACTATGGGTTAAGTGTTTTTCCCCATAGTTCTCTTAAGGGTCATGGGAGGATATATACTAGCGTCCTCCCATGACCCACAGCTCAGTATACCGCAAGCTCTAGCTCGTAGTATACTGAGACCAACGCAGCCAGGACGGATCCCGGCAATTCTGTTGAGATCCACCCAGCTGCGTGAATGACAGCTGGCTCTGCCTATCTAGAGGCAGAGCCAGCTGTACCCACCCCTCCCGTGTCCATTGCTCCAGTCAGCGCTGGAGGATCGGAGAGGGGGGATCCCTGCAGGGAGCGGTGACTGACAGTAACCGCTCTCTGCAGAGAGATGATTGAGAAGTGAGCGAGAGACGGTATGCGTTCGCTCACTTCCCGAACTATTGAGCCGATGTGAGACAGTTTAATTGTCACACGTTGGCTCGAACTATGAGGCTGAGTGATTTTCACTCACCTCATAGTTCTCCTTTAAGCAATTTTTCTATCCATTTACAGACTGAATTTTCTAAGCCTCTGGACCCTATATTACATATTAGCCATCTGTGGAGAATTGTGTCAAATGCTTTTAAAAACTATACTATATCTGCAGCCACTCCTTTGTCTAGGTTTTGGCTTACTTTCTCATAAGAAGATTAGTTTGACAACTTTGGTCATACGTAAATCCATGCTGACCCTCAACTCAATGAAAACTCTCAAGCATCTTCCCGACTATAGAAGTAATATTTGCAGGCTTGTAGTTACTTGTAAAGGTTTTGTTTCCTTTTAAATATAGGTTCCACATTGGCCTTGTGCCTATCCATTGGTACCAAGCCATTAAAGATTCTCTAAAAATTAGAAACAATGGCTTTAAAAAAAAAAAAGCTCAACTCTTTGAGGACACATAGATGTAAGGCACCTGGTCTATGTACTTTATTCACAATTCTTTTGTCTGTTTCTTGATCATATCCATTTTTATGAGCCATTGGGGTTCATTTGAGGTTGTGGCAATACTATCCACATTATGGGCTTGAGTTCCTTCATTTTCCTTTATATACAAAGAGCTGAAGAAGGTAGTTCATAGATTTGCCTTCTCTTTGTCCCCTGTCACCAAGTCTGAGCTTACATGTTCAGGCATAAATTGTTTACTATGAATATATTTTTTTCTGACTTTTTGTAGCAACTTGTCACTTGTTTTAAATGTTTATGATCTTGATTCCCCTTGCTCATATTTTGGTATATTCTTTGTAACTTTCAAATAATGAAAGCATTCTTTTATTTTTTCAAGTGCTCTTTTCTTATTCTTTATGGCTTTTTAACATTGGATGTGGGCCACTCAGGTTTTTACTTTTAGCCTTTTAATCTTAGTGCCCATGGGAATCAATTTTGCAGGATGTTTGCATACATTTTAACTACAAGCACTAAGTAAAATATATTTTCATAAGAGCATATTGAGAGCTTCATTAGAAACCCTTACTGACTTTATTATTTATTGTAAGGACAAATGTGGTAATATTTTGCTAGTTTACAGAAGCTGTCATGCACTTTTCTACAGGCCAAATGGTATTTTAATGTGAACTCAAAAGAAACTCATGCAAGTGGCACTTGTGGGGACACCAAAGCAAATCTCAAGCTGCAATTTCCAGAAGGATCTATACATTTTGTTTTTGTCAAGGTATGTTTATGCATAAAGCTGAACTCTGGGCAGATATAAAGGACACAATTTATTCCAGTTGTGCATTTATTAAACATCATTAAAGTACACTTGTTCACTTGTCATAAGAAAAAACCTGGATGTTATGTTGACCTTCAGATGGAGGTTTCAGCAGTGACAGTCCCCATGTTCCCTTATCCGAGATTTCTTTTAAGTGTGTTTTACCTAGAATTAACAAAAGAACCCAAATCTCTAGAACAAAGGGCTGGTATAAAGAAGAATTCCCTTTGCAAAGTGCTGTAAGTCTAAAGCTGGGCATACATTGTAATATTTTCTTTATTCAAGCTGTGGGCTGAATGAAGAAAATATTAGATTCCTTCATCAATGCTTACAAGTGTTGATCGAGGAATCTCTCGCTGTGTTGTATGGCAGCTGCTGTCAGAATACTCGAACAGAGCTCTCAACTACTTGTGGAAATAAACTGGGGTAAAAATGCTACACCTTGTCAAGATAAAAAATAAGCCTCAGGGCAATTTAGAAGCTTTGAAAGGCAACTTACAGATATCTTGTCGCCAGAAAACTGAAGTTTGCTAATTGCTGGCCTGCAAACTCTCACACGCCAGTAACATATGAATGGCAATGAATATTAAAACTTTAAATCTTGTGTTGTGAAATAGAAGAGGTAAAATAGGTCAGATTTGGATGGCAGCAAATATTCATAATTTCAATGCTGCAGATAACAATGCAAATGGGGCCTGAAATGTAATTAATCCTATTCTGTTTAAAACTTCCATTATTTACAACATATACTGTACATTACAATATATATAAATTACAATACCTGTAATTTTGAAGAAAAGATAAGTCTGAGGAAACAATAGTACTGTAGAAATAATGGCATGGATGAGCCAGTGGTACTAGCTATCGGACTTATCATTCACAAGGCTCTCAAAGATCTTGGTTGTTGACAGATTTATGCAAGAATTCTCAGGTGAACATTTCTCAATGTTCTGGTGTTGAAATGATCTCAGCTATATGCTAACCATTAACCTAATATTGCTGATAAGAGCTCTCGTTTCCTGCGTTAAGTTACCACTTCACTTTTCTGATGATCACATGCAACTGATTTCCAGTCACACACAAGGAATTTGTTGTAATGAATGTTAAACCACTGACTACAGAATGCCAGAATGAAGAAGCATTATAGACAAATCAGTTTACAAGAGTGCATGCAAAACTAAATCAAAAATCAATTTTACACTAGTGTAACTAAACTGTTATATTCAGAGATGTTATTATAATTCATGGCCAGTTATTCATAAGTGTAATGAATACAAGTTATAAAAATATTACGTGACATAACTCTGTTATTATACTAAGGGGGCTGATTTATAAATATATTACCCAGTGTATACCTGGGCGTAGGCTACTCGCATGGCACTAGATGGAGCTGAAGAACATTGGAATTTCCATCTAGTGGCACTAGTGCTATGCCAACATTTATAAATCACCCCTTAAGGGTATGTGGCCATTGAGAATCTGCACAGCTTCACAAATGAAAAGGTTGACAAGAGGAAGAGTCATCCATATGCTCAGTATAGTATCAGAAAGGAGGGTGAATGTCAAACTGTCACAAAGTCTCTCTTGCCCATTAGTAGCCATGTAGACCACATTCACTTTGATTTCAGATTTTTACAGGGCTGGACTAATTAATATGGAATCTAGGAGCCAGTCTGACCAATCCAGCAGCCAGCAGGATTCTTTTTAGGAGCCAGCTCCATTGACAACAACCTCAGAAGTTAGGCACCAGCTGTAATTTTTAAGGAGCATTGGCTACCTGGCTCCTGGGATTTGTCCAGCCCTGGATGTTTAGGACTTAATTACTGATCACTCATAAGCATATCTGCTTGACTTCAGAAATAAGCTAAATGATCTAGGAAGGTCAGCCACATTTGACACAATCTTGTTTAAAAAAAATTTCTGTTGTTTTAAACAGTTATCACATAATGGCTAACATTCAATTCTAAACTAATGCTGGCTATGTCAAGTGTGACCACATATATGGATTGCCAAAGTGGAGAGGTTAAGGTCAGCCATTCTCCAAGTTGTTGAACCACTAAATATCAGACAAGAGCTTACACCTTTCGGTTACCAGTATGTGGTAGCAGATATATAATATTGTTCCTGTAAATGTCCTAAACCTGATAATGATTATTTTAAGAAGTCTAGAATATGCTTCTTATGGATGTCTATTTTTATTATACAACCTATAGGAGAGCAAAATCTACTACATTGATGAAATCTCTGTGAATTTTTCTTGGAGTTCAGGTAGGTCATAGCAGTAGTACTACGTGCCTGTATGTGTGATAATTGCTAAATAACCATAGGGTTATACTTTTGATTGATACCACTATAGCAAAAGCCCCACATTACATTATTTTTACCTCCTCTAAACTTCCACTGGGTTTTTTTTCAATAAAAATAAATTTTTTTATTATTTTGAAATCAACCCTGTGATTTGCCCATTCAAGAAAAAACAACTGGAGTTTCATTTTAGGAGAAACTGAAGTCTAGTAGCTGTACCCCCCCAAAAAAACAGGCAGAGAGCATAAGACTAGTCACCAGCATTGTCTGTGTTCTCTTTGCAGCTGACCTTTCCACAGTACTGACTTGCCATGGCTTGTTCTCTACTGTGTCTGTGTAGAGGCAGCCATCTTGATGTCAGAGCTTACAGCGAGGAGAACAATGAGCAGCATAGTAGTGATGTAATCAAATCTCATGAAATTAGCAATCAGAGGCATTAATGCCTTAACCTCACACTGCATATGTACAGCTTTGAGACTGTATGCACAGGAGTGCCTAGGTCCCCCTAAATACCTGGAGATTCACTGCCATTTTTACTGAGGAGTTTCAGACAGTCTGCATTTGAGGCAAGAAAATACTGACATATAAGCCATGGTACAGCAGCTTATAGCCATTGAGGCCTTAAAGTGATATTAACCTAGCAATGAATAGAATAAAACATATGGCGTACCATCATTGTTATCTCTGCCCCTTCTATGTGCAGCGTTGGTCAACATACTTCTAAAATCACAGTTTGATTCTGCACAGCTCACACTTCCTTTGTTAGGGCGGCTATGTTCGCTCTCCATAGACTTAGTGTATGTGGCAAAACAGCCACCCTTGGCACGCTCACATCATGGACTTATCTGTGCCACAGGCTTGAAGGATGGACTGGCTGAAATAAAATAGGCACAGCGGAGATGGTGGCTGAAAAGAGTGATAGGATTTGTGGTTTCTTTTGGGCAATGCTCGTGACCGCAAGTTATGTGTACTGTTCGTACACATTAGCCAGACGTGAACAGAAAGGAGCCTATGTTGCGGCCGTGTAGGCAGAAGAATGAAAAACGATGAAACATGTAAGACAACATTCTCGGAATAGAGTGTTGTCTTACATGTTCTCATTCTTACACACAACCTCACCCTTACATTTCTGCCTAGCATGTTCCATTGTGATGTTGATTTCAGCACTAGTTTTCACTCCTGTGTCCTGTTGATGATCCTAAAGCTGAAGACTGACTGTTATTGCATCTTCACCATCTACTATCTAAAGCTATCAGAATTTCCTCTTTGCCCTTAGAACACTGGAACGGTACAGATGGAAAGCTGAAGTTGTTAAGTACAGACGTTGGTTACGCAGTAAAATGTAAGAACACACCAACAGTAAAGATGGCCAGTAATTTACAGCTCACAATGGCGGACGTGACCCTACAGGCTTTCGACATTCGCAATGATACCCGTGGCAAAGGTAAGCACTAAATGCTGCAGTTTGTTATGACAGTGAATGTTATTGTGCATACCTCACAACTTTCTGAGATGAAAAAGAGGGACACCTTCCAGCACAATGTATTTAGGCAATTGACACATCCCATGGTGAATTTATAAGCCAAAAATGAAAAAATTCTGGTTAAACCCAGAATTGTTTTTTTCTCACCATTACCTTTCCTTTATACTGGCTTTTTGAAATAGTAAACAAGGTAATTAAGAGATCAGATAAAGGTTTTAGTGAAGAATAACCTTTTAGTAGTTAAATAGAACCTTTTCATAGATATCTGTACATAAGACCAAAAAGAGGAACCACTGAGGAGGAAAGACGGACAGAGGGATTTAGTTCCAAATAGGGGACAGTTGCAAGGATAAGATTGCAGTATTTTTATTACAATTTTAGGAACTTAATTTTCCTCTGAACTAATGAAATATAATTTTTGGTATTGAGTATGAGTACTGATACTTTGTTTTCGGTACTCGACGATACTGAATATCGATACCCTTCGGCCTCGTGCACACCTGCACGTTTTACCGCCCGTTCGATCGCGTGGTAAAACGCCATACGCCCAAAGAAGTACATGAGCTTCTTTGGGGCGTATTAACGCCCGTATCACGCTGTTATCAGCCGGATACCCCCTCGGAAACTCGCGTTTGACATGCGTTTCTTTTACCGCAAAACGCGCGACAAACGTGAGTTTCCAATACGCTAAGGTGTGAACCCAGTGTAAGTCCCATTAAGGAACCTGGGCAGCATGTAATAACTCGCCCCCTGGCATCCTGATTAGCCGGAAAGTCATCTCCATGCTCCCTCGTCACCAGATGACGAGGAAGCATGGAGTCGGCTTTCTGACCAATTAGGAAGCCGGAGGGGGGGTAATGACTCACCGCCTGGCTTCCTGATTGGCCATTTCCCGACCAATTAGGAAGTCAGGCGGCAAATCATTACACGGTGCCCAGCTTCCTGATTGGCTGGGAAGCCGGCTCCATGCCACCACATCACAAGGTGACGAGGAAGAAGGGAGGCGGCTTTCTGGCAAATCAGGAAGCAGGGGGGATGGTAATGACTCGCTGTCCGGCTTCCTGATACCGGATGTCCTGGTATCGGGATAAGCATTGGGAGCAGTTGGGCGAGTACGAGTACTTGTCCAAATACTTGGTATCGGCACTGATACCGATACTAGTATCGGTGTATTTCTAATATACTTTGTATACAATGGATATAGAGAAGAATTACCCCCCCAGCCTCCTCCAAAATAATCACATTTTGTTGCTTTGCAGCCTGAAATGAAGACAGACACAGTTTTTATTTTATCCAGCTGTATTTACTGTGCAACTTATAACATCCAAGTAAAAAAAGTGGCGTCAAAAGAGGGATGCGGGGGGTGCGGCCCGCACCCGAGTAATAGTCATTTTGGTGTCACCCCTTCCCCCCCCCCCGGGTGACACCCGGCATCGGAACGCCCTTGAGTGAAAGATATAACACCAACATTTTAATTTTTTTTTTACAAAATTACTGAGTTGGAAAAAGAATCACCCCCTCCTAAAAATGAATTGTAAACTCAATCAGGTGTAGCTAATCATCTTCTCAATGGCACACAAAGCCATTTGACTTTCAACGGCGTATCTGCCGTAAGGCAAACAAGGCGTTTGTCTTGGGCGGCACTTTCCAGGGGGACGGCAAAAATGCTGCCCCCAAAACAGTCAGGCAACCCGGGCTGCACAGAACTTGGCAGCCTCAGCTGCCCAATCTAGAGTTAAAAAAATAAAGTTTAAGAAAATAAAGTTAAAAAAACTAAAATGAATTTTTTTAAAAAAAGTTTAAAAAAGTGAAATAAATAAAAAGTAAAAATGCAAAAACATAAAAAATCTGACTACAATGTGTGCACTGTATCCAGCGACTAACAGGTTACGCAAAAAGTCAAAAACAGAAAAGGG
>NW_017307271.1:428669-494532 GCF_000935625.1 Nanorana parkeri | reverse complement strand
ATCTTGCCTTGGGCAGCCCCAAATCAGAATACCACTGGGGCAGGCCCTGTCAAAAGATCTCCGGGATAAAGTTGTGGACAGGCATGGGTCAGCAGATGGATATAAACAAACTTCAAAGGCTTTAGCAATGCCTAGAAGCACAGTGAAGTCTGTTAATAAGAAGAGGAAGGTATTTGGTACAACACAGACCCTCCCTTGATCAGGACGGCGCTCCAAACTGGATGAAAGAGCCAGGAGGAAACTGGTCAGAGAGGCTACCAAGAGGACTACAGCAACTCTGAAGCAGTTGCAGGAATTTATGACAAAGTGGTTATTGTGTGCATATGACAACAATATCACAAATTATTGAAATGTGGCTTGTATGGGAGGGTTGCAAGAAAAAAGTCACTCCTCAAGAAAGGCCACAAACAGTCAAAATGCACCTGAAAGATTCTGAGGCCACATGGAAAAAGGTGTTATGGTCAGATGAGACTAAAATTTAATTGTTTGGCCTCAACACCAAACGATATGTCTGGCGGGAATCCGATACAGCTCACCATCCAAATAACGCCATTCCTACAGTAAAGTATGGAGGTAGTAATATCATGTTATGGTGGTGTTTATCTGCAGCAGGGACTGGAGCACTTGTCAGGATAGAAGGAACAATGGATGGGGCAAAATACCATCAAATTCTTGAGGGAAATCTGCTGCCCTCTGCCAGAAAATTGTCAATGGGAAGAAGGTTTACCTTCCAACATGATAATGACCCAAAGCACACAGCAAAAATGACCACACAGTGGTTGAGGGAGAAAAAGGTTTTTATTTGTTTCTGACATGTCGGTGTTATATCTTTCACTTGGATGTTATAAGTTGCACTGAGTAAATACAGCGGGATAAAACAAAAACTGTGTCAGTCTTCATTTCAGGCTGCAAAGCAACAAAATGTGATTATTTTGCAAGGGGGGTGTGTCTTTTCTATACCCACTGTATGCGTGTTTGTGTATATATATATATATATATATATATATATATAGGGATGCACCAATACCGGTTTTTCAGTATATATATTTGTAATACCACCAAAGGTCTATATTTGTCATATACACTCCAGTATCAGTTTAAATACCTGCTCTGCAGAATGTGTATAGTTTAAAGGAGAACTATGAGGTGAGTGATTTTTACTCACCTCATAATTCTAGCCGACCTGTGACAATGAGACTGTCACTGGTCGGCTCAGTAGATCGGGAGGTGAGCGAACACATACCAGCGTTCGCTCACCTCTCGATCCTGTCACAGCTCTCTGCCGTGACAGGGGAGGGGCTGGATTCCCCCCTCCCCGCTCCGATCCGCCAGCGCTGACTGGCGGAACGGACAGGGAGGGGGCGGGTACAGCTTACTCTGCCTCTAGATAGGCAGAGCCAGCTGTCAGTCACGCAGCTGGGCAGATCCCGGCATAATTGTCGGGATCCGCTTCAGCTGCGGCATCTTAGTATACCGTGAGCAGCAGCTCGCGGTATACTGCGGCGTCTCAGTATACCGCGAGCTACAGCTTGCAGTATACTGAGCCTAGGGTGATGGGAGGACGCTAGTTTATGTCCTCCCGTTACCCTAAGGAGAACTATGGGGAAAAGCCTTAACCCCATAGTTCTCCTTTAAGAAAATCTATATTGTCTATTTTTTCTAAATACTCAGACATCACCAAACAAGTAACAATGGCTGTGTCTGCAATTTTGATTGGAAAACATAAAGATATCATTGTTTTTTTAGCCAATTTTAAAAACATGGATGCATTTTAATAAGTGATTTCAACATTTATGTTCTTCCTCTTTTATTCACATGCTTATAGTCATGCTTATTTTTTTTAAAAACCCAGTGTGTTATGTTGATTTTGGCTCCCAGATGTATGGCAATACATTACAAAATTCCTGTTCTTCCTCTTTTTCTCATATGCTTACACACCCGTGCATAGTCATAATTTTCCTTGAAAGTTTTGTAACTTCATGACTTCCTCATGCACCCAAAACTTGTGATTATAGAGGTTTCTGCAGCCATTTCCTTTAAGAATGAAAAAAATACATGTTTGAAAGATAACTGTACAAAAGTACAGTTATCAACTTCTCCCCGCAACTTTTCCTGCCCCCCAAATCCTATACTCACCTGTCCACACTCCTGCTACAGCTGGCCATACTCTGATAGAACATTCATGTGAAAAATCTCATCAGAACATTCAATAAGGCCATCAAAGACTTGACAGATGTTGTTCGACATTTCATTTGGTTTCAACATTTGATTATGAAGTGAATGAAGTTTCCCAAACGAGAACCACATTCACTGTCTGAGAAAAATTTTCCTTTGATATTTTTTTAGGGGAAGACATAAATGCTAAATAAGTAATCCTCCAAGGGGCCTGCAAAATCAATTGTCACAGGTTCTCTTAAAGCTAGTGAGTGTCAGATAGATTTTTTTTTTCTGTAACTGTAGAATTGTTGAGGGCACTACGATTCATCTTTGGCTTTATTTGCAGAGGATGTCTGCTATCCAGACAGGAAAAAAATGTTAGTTCCAGTGGGTATTGCCTTGGCGGTGGTGGGGCTGATACTCATTATCCTTCTCGTGGTCCTGCTTACAAGAAGAAGGCGAAGCTCAGGATATCAACGAATATGAGACGCTCACATTCACCACTTCCTCACTTTACCTCTTGCAACAGCCAAACGCTTCTTGCAACCGTTTGGCTGCTACCAAAAGCACAAAAATTTTTGTTTGTATCTTTCATCATCATGTATTGAGAACGCTTTTTCTTTGGAACGTTGGAGTTAGTTACCGCAATGGAAGCCAAATATGTTCATTGTAATGAAGACAATGAAATCAACCAAACAGAGGAGGCAGATGTGACTGCAATATTTTTTTTTTGATCCCATAATCTGGGGCTTCTCATTTTAGCAATCTGTAGGATGATGATTGGTCTGTGATCACCCACATATAAACCAATTAAATGATTTTTAAATAAGAATTAGAAATTGTTTGTGATTTATTTGTCATCTCTAGAGATCACCTTACCAAAATTGTATTTTTCCTAAAATATATCACTGTATGTTACTTAGAACTCCAGCTAAAGCTTACAGCGACCCTGTCATGACGATAATAAGTTTAGTGTAATTCCACTTATGCAGCCAAATCGAGATAACACCTATTATATATTTGTAATATGTTTCCACTTACATTGCAGAAGCTAAAAAAAATATTAGAAAATTGCTAGTCGCAGTTTTAAGTGTTTTATACTTGTTTAAAAATCCTACCTAACTTCCCCCTATTTAATGTTAAGGAAGGGGCTGCGGGATGTTACATTTACTCTAATTAACCCTGCCTGTACTGTGCTCCAACATGATAACGACCCCAAACACACCTACAAGACGACCATTGCCTTGCTAAAGAAGCTGAGGGTATTAAGGTGATGGACTGGCCAAGCATGTCTCCAGACCTAAACCCTATTGAGCATCTGTGGGGCATTCTCAAACGGAAGGTGGAGGAGCGCAAGGTCTCTAACATCCACCAGCTCTGTGAGGTCGTCATGGAGGAGTGGAAGAGGACTCCAGTGGCAACCTGTGAAGCTCTGGTGAACTCCATGCCCAAGAGGGTTAAGGCACTGCTGGAAAATAATGGTGGCCACACAAAATATTGACACTTTGGACCAAATTTGGAAATTTTTACTTAGGGGTGTACTCACTTTTGTTGCCAGCGATTTAGACATTAATGGCTGTGTGTAGAGTTATTTTGAGGGGACAGCAAATGTACACTGATATACAAGCTGTACACTGACTACTTTACATTGTAGCAAAGTGTCATTTCTTCTGTGTCGTAATAAAATATTTACAAAAATGCAAGAGGTGGACTCACTTCTGTGAGATACTGTATATATATGTACAGTATATACACTTGCCAAAAGTATTGGGACACCTGCCTTTACACACACATGAACTTTAATGGCATCCCAGTCTTAGGCCGTAGGATTCAGTATTGCGTTAGCCCACCCATTGCAGCTATGATAGCTTCAACTCTTCTGGGAAGGCGTACACAAGGTTTAGGAGTGTGTCTATGGGAATGTTTGACCATTCTTCTAGAAGTGCATTTGTGAGGTCAGTTACTGATGTTGGACGAGAAGGCTTGGCTCGATGGCTCCGCTCTAATTCATCCCAAAGGTGTTCTATCGGGTTGAGGTCAGGACTCTGTGCAGGCCAGTCAAGTTCCTCCACCCCAAATTCGCTCATCCATGTCTTTATGGACCTTGCTTTGTGCACTGGTGTGCAGTCATGTTGGAACAGGTAGGGGCCATCCCCAAACTGTTCCCACAAAGTTGGGAGCATGAAATTGTCCAAAATGTCTTGGTATGCTGATGTCTTAAGAGTTCCCTTCACTGGAACTAAGGGGCCAAGCCCAACCCCTGAAAAAAAAAACCCACACCATAATCAAAAACAACCCCACCCCATAACCCCCCCTCCACAGAATTCTAATCTCTCCAATTCTCTGTTCGTCTGGATACTAGTATGTTGTAACTGAAAATACAACACAAAGGGCTCCCGCACATACGAATAACAGCACTATCACTGTATATCAAGCCATTGCAAATCAATCAAGGAGCCTCTTAGGCAGTCATGGCACAGTCCCTACTGCGTAGTAGTGCTCACCACTATATACAAAAACAGATTATCTTTGTCATTATGAATGCTTGGCAAAGTTAGTGGTGAATTAAATATCACAAAAATATTTCAATAGACATGTCCGTTGCCCCCTCTTCCAATATACTAATCTTTTCCTATATTCTTACACCACTCCATTCGGCCACATAGAGCAGAGTGAAATATGCAGCTCTGGGCATCTGAATGGCCAATTACCAATCCTAAGCCCTCAGTAAGTTCCAGACTGACATGGAGTCATGCACAGGGTTTCTTTCACTCCTATAGGCATTTGGAGTGGTAGGGTAGCAAAGAGAAAGTGGAACTACATGTCCCATGAGGCACTGGAAGACTGACAATTACAGGCATGACTCCCAGACACAGAGGCATGTTAGGATTTGTAGTTAAAGCACAGCTAGGGGGATGGAATTGCCCACCCGTGCACTAGGGGGCCAACACTCCCTGGCAGCTTATAGGAGGTGAACTTTAAAATGGCAGTTAAGTCTCTTTATAAACTATAGGCATCATTTAACCCCATAAATAAGCAGCAGCAGGATGTTACAAAGTAACTTTGGGGTACAGTACTGATGTGGAGGTGAGTATTACAGTGGAAGTTCTATTTTTTATTTTTAAAGGTGCAGGTAAAATTAATTTGAAACTTTTACTCAATGCTAATGTTGGACTTTATAGGTACTTTAGTTTCTTTTAGGTAAGGTGACAGTTCATGATCCACATGGACAATTTAATTATTTGTTTCTCTACATCTTCCAGCTGCTGAATAATGACAGCTAGGCGGGAGATATTCACATGTGAGGACGGCATACTAAAGGTGGCCATACACTTTACAACCATCGCAAGACCTTAGTCTTGCGATGGTTGTAAAGTAATTTAAAAAACGTACGATCTGCCCATCTTGGACAAGCAGATCGTACTTGTGATCATCGCAAGCCCGCCCCCCAGAGGGGCGGGCTTACAATGACCGCAATGCGGAACGGGCAGTGTGCGCGTGCGCACACCGGCCCGTGCGGCATTGATCTTACGATCATGCTAAAACACAGCCGAAAATCGTACGATTCTCGGCTGGTTTTCTAGCATGCTCCTTAGACAAAAGACGTGCGACCGTACAGTAGAAACGGTCGCACGTCTTCATTCACACTGCACGATTCTCGTACGATCGCGGGATTTCCCGCGATTCTTGTACGAGAATCATGCAGTGTATGGGCACCTTAATGGAACTGATCTGTGTTCATTCCACCTTGTGCTGCATATTTAAAGAGAGATGTAAATCCATACCACAAAGTATGCATGAATAAATGACTGCAGAACATATACACATATTTGTCCCATTGACCTAATGTTCTGCACACATAGAAAGCAATCAACAATCTTTGAAATAATGTGAAATATGTTACATTTTTCATTCACGCATCTTACTGTCATGTGTCTTTTTCTTTGCAGAGGCAGCGTGCTCGTATGATCGCAATATGATTGCCGTGGCCATAGCCGTAACTGTATTAATTGTCATTATCATTGCAATAATAATCTACTTCATTTGTCACAAGAAGCGATCTTCTGGCTATCAGCGGATTTAACCATAGGGGAAGACTTTCATATCATGTGTATCTTTACAATGAAGACAACAACCCACAGCCACACACCTTTAACTATGGAAAACGAAAGACTAAAGCAACATTTCTGCCTTGTTAATGACAAAATGAATGATTACTTTTTTTGACAAAATGACAAAGCTCATAATTTTTTTAAAAGGTTTCACCATTGGTGATTCTCTAATATACTAGAGTTCTAAGAGCAAGTGAAGTGAACACAGACAATGGTTGTTGGGAAGGCAGAAAGACTTCTGGCGCTGTACTTTAAACCTGGGGCTATTGTTGACATGTGAAACTGCCACTTACATTCAGTAGCAGACCCCTAGGTGCCTGCACGCCAAGTTTCTTTCCTGGCAATGTACCCCAGGAGCCTTAAAGTAGAAATGAAGCCAAACTTGTTTTTAATTTTGAATATAGTAAGGGAAAGTTTTAACCTCTGTCAGCTTTTTTTGCCATCTGTGTCCCATTGGGGAGATTTCCTTTTACTTCCTTTCTGATAGGAAGTGAGAGAAAATCCCTTGAAAGAGAGGGGAATCCCTGGTGGTCAGCAAAGTCACCAGAACTAGTGTCCCTATTGGAAGATTTCCCCTTTAATTCTGTTCTGGTGACAACCCAAAATTTAGGATAACCCAAAATTCCAGTGATAACGAGGACAAATAGAGAGGGTGAATCTCCCTAAAGCTGGCCATACACCTTACAATTATCTGCAGATTTTCTGTTCTCACTCAGATGGAAAAGGTGCAACAGATTCCTCCATCTACACTTAGCTGTGTGGATGGAGTAATCTCCACCTGGGCCAATCTGTTGCACTTTTTCCATCTGACCACAGAAAATCTACAGATAATTGTAAGGTGTATGGGCACCTTAACAAGGACACAGACAGGAATAAAAACCTGACCGGTGTTCTAATCCCTCTCCACTCTATTCAAACATTAAGTAGCAGTTTCACATCCTATTGGTAGCCACAGACAGTGACTCTGGGACACTATAAAAGTGCAAAATCTGGTGCAACTATGAAAAGCCGCAACCAAAAGGTGTTTGTATACATGTTGGCATACCCTGTAGATCAGGCCCCAAATCAGAAGCATAAATTGAAACCTCAGGCCTTCCCAATTCTGTACCTTTTACTTGACTAGGGTCACTGACCAGTAGTTAGATGGGAGAGGTCAGAAGTTAGGCCATAAAAGATGGTCAGTACTTGTATATAAGAACTCGTTGTTGGGTCTCACAGGGTACTCTACATAATATATAAAAATAAATGCAGGCATGTCGGGACCCACGCTTTCAATGGTTGATGCTGGTTTTAAACTGGCCATAGACCTCCTTAAAGAAGCAGACCTGCCATGTAAACATGGTATTTACTAAGAGCTGTTTCCTCTTTTGGTGAGGCTTATTAACACCAATATCTTAAAGGGACTTTAAAGAATTTGTGAACACAGGACTCTAAAACACAACAGTAGGACAGAAAATATTATTTGTGCCCTGAACTTGACTTTACTTACACAACAAAATGTTGTTTTTTTTAACCTTATTTAATGCTTCTTTTTGGTGGTCATATGACAGCACAGCCTCCCTTGCTTCCTTCTTCTTTAAAGCGTCTGTGTGTGGTGCAATACAAGCTGCAGCTGCAAAAGGCTGGGTGGGGCGGCATCCATAATAACTATGGGAGATACAGACACACTAGGAGGGATTTATCAAAACGTGAGCAGTTGCCCATACTAACCAATCAGCTGTCCAATGTAACAAACTCAGTTTGTTCAGTCCAGTTTTGATAAATTCCCCTCAGAGTGTGTTGGCAAGGCGTCTTGTATCTCCAATTAGGAAGCTCTGGTACACAAACTTACCATGCCAGCATGGTTCTGTGATATGTGAGGGTGACAACGCTGTTGTGTGCTTTCACTGCAAACTGAACAACGTTGTCACTCTATTACAGGATGTGGAAGAATAATGGATCTACTGGCAAGGTCAACAAGTAATAAAAATATGTTAAAGAGGCAGCTCAGAAAAACAAAAACTGCTGTGTTAATGCCAATGAGGGCCTGTATAACATACACAATTTTTTTTTTCCAGTTTTACTTTAATGCACAGCTTATCAGCATTTAGTAACTATCCATGTAAGAGCAGCTTATTATTAGAAATCACTTATATGTGTAGACAAGTCTGAATCACAAAAGTATTTTCCAGCCAATGACTAAACTAATATCAGTAACATCTGATATTATATATTAAATATAAGAATAATCTAATATCAATATAATATGAATGATTCACCTAGAAACCTTTCCTCAGCCTGAAATGGCTGCTTACAAATAACACTAGCTTTCACTAATACACACAATACAAGACCAAATATCTCAACCTGCAGCAGATTTTTATTGGCATATTTTTTCATTCTGCTAGGAAAGGTATTCTACAAGGCAAATAATATTTTGGCAAACTGGCCCTAAATGTGATCAAAACTTAACATTCACTTATAAAGATACTTATTAGATAAATATTTCCCAATGACTTAGTTGGGCAAAGTTACTGCTCCTAAGCATTTTTAGTCTCTTGTACGAAATAATCCCTTTCTCTCACCACATCTACGGGGTCATTCTGTGTGAACATATGCAAAAAAGTTCTTTATTTTTTCTTTACAAGTGGAATATCATTTCGAATGTTGTGATGTAATGTCATATTATGGCCACTATTTAGCATTGAGGAGCATAGAAAATAAACACTTATTTAATATGCTCCATTAGCTCCATCTAGTGGCCATAACCCGATATTACATCAAATGATTGGAAATTACATTCCACTTGTAAAGGGAAATAATAAAGAACATTCATTTTTGTATATATTCACATGGAATGAATGTTCACAGATATTCGCAGGGCTGTTCGCCCTTTTTATAAATAGACCCCTATGTGTTTCAAACCCAGACTAGCCCTTGCAAATAAGCTGGCTCCATCCAAAGGTTCCAGCCTATCCACACACTGCTCGAAGTGGAATCTACACACCAGCAAAGAGCTGCTTTGTAACCATCAGTACAGGCATCTATGCAACTTACTAAAAATATGTTTTAGGTACACATAACTTGATAGTATGTATAATTTAATTGTATTGTGTCCCAAATGTACAGCTTTAGAGCCTTTATGAATATATTTTAGAGGTACAAATATATACCTTTTATTGCACTGATAGATGGAGACCATCCCTTTACATTAAAGCATTGCAGCCTTTTGAGGACTCACCTCTCCTGTCAGCAGGCTCCCTGTCAACAATTGTGCACTATTGCAAAGCCGCATTTTCTCTTAGTGCTGGCCTTTGCTTTTCCAATCTGAACGCTGCTGCACAAAAGAAAAATGGCAGATTCAGGTACTTATACTAGTTCTGCATTAGTAATCATTTACTGATTTTTTTTTTTTTAAATAATGACAAAATTGGTGCTCTTTCATATACTGCATGTCTGTACTTCAGCTTCAGTATCTTCGCTAAGTTCATTTCTTCATTATTTGTTGTGAAATAATTGTGTTAGCTGCTGGAAGAGAGATGATATTTGATGTAATAAAATGGGACCGCATTAATAAACTTTACATTTTCTACTATTTCATTATGAGAGATTCATTTTAAAGTGAACCTGTCAGATTCACCCATGCATATAGATAAATAACTGAAAAGTGAGTAGTAATATCCCTCATGGAAACACAGAGGTTCTGAACTTACCTCACTTCAGTGGAAAATTGGTTGCTGACTTGTTCCCAATGGTGGAATTACCCTTTTCTCTGATACCCATAACATTGATAGGAAGAGGAGAGATTTTCCCTTCCTTCCTGTTCTTTTTTGTCAAAAGAATGGAAAAGAACTCTCTCAGATGTTAACAGAGGTTTTAACTAGAGGTGCACCGAAATGGAAATTTTAAAACCGAAACGAAACCGAAATAAAAAAAAATTGTCAGGCCGAAACCGATACCGAAAATGTTATTTATTTTAGTTTTTTCTTTAATTATGTACAAACAGTCAGCGATCACTGATCACTGAGTGTTTCCTCTCGCTCTCCATCCTGACAGCTGTCACAGGAGGCTGAGCGAGCGGTGCAGGGAGGAGAGCTCAGCCTCCTGTGACGGCGCGGGCTTCTCCACCCACACACCGCTCTGCCGAACTGTGATAGGAGGCTGAGCGGTGTGGGAGGAGACGCCGGCCGCTCACAGCGCTCTCCTCCCGCAGCGCTCGGCCGACTATCACAGTTTCTTTCCTCACTGCTGGGACACAGAACAGCGCCCAGCGGGGAGGAAAGAAAGAATGGATGTGCCGCTGTATCGGCAGGAAAATGGCACTTTCGGCATTATGCCAAAAGTGCCATTTTGGGCCGATATGTTTCGGCGGCCGATATAACGGTGCATCCCTAGTTTTAACCATTCCCTGCTCTTTATAAAACTAAAAGTGTTTTTTGCCTAGCTATGTACAATAAAGGGGGTATTTATAAAAACTTTGCAGAGCCATTGATTATGCATGTCCATTTGCTCAGTGTAAATGGGACAAAAACAAATGTTATTACTATAATTTCCTATGGGTTGAATGTAATATCAGAAACGTAGCACATTATGGCCACTGGGTGGGGCTCAGGATCTTAGGAGAACAGTATTTATTTCCTATGATCATTGGCTCCATCTAGTGGCCATAATGTGGTATTTTCCTTATTCGCTCTAATCTTATCAATGAGTTACCTTCAGCCTGGAAAGAAAATAGACTCATATATAGAATCATTCCATTTACCCCCATTTGCACAGAACAAATCTACAGTATATGTACTTTTACAGGGTCAGGGCACTGACATTTTTTATGAATACACCCCCTAATTAAGCTGCATACCACGGTTTCTCCATTCCAGTCACTCTGGTGCTGTAGCTACAGTGAATGTTGGGATCTGAATGGAAACCTGGCTGCAGTCAGCATACGTAATCCTTACATTGAATGCTATGGGAAAACTCATCTTTTCTAATCTGTCTAATGCAGGGGTGGGGAAACTCAAGCTGTAGAGAAACTACAAATCCCATGAGGCATTGCAAGATTCTGACAGCCACCGGCATGACTCCCAGAGACAAATGCATGATTGGATTTTAAGTTTTACCACAGCTGGAGGGCCAGAGTTTGCTTACCCCTGGTCTAATAGAATTGCACAGCACCTATTATTATCACTTTGTCTTTTTTTACCAACAACAACATACTGCTAATATCATACGTACATATTTTCACCTAAAAGAATGAGATCGGACGTGTGCTTTTAGCTCTTATGGTGCTTGGAAAGTTGTCAGAAAAACCTTAAAAAGCAGTCAGAAATCATCTCAAATACAAAAACAAGGATAGGCTTCCCTGAAGAGATAAGTCTTAAGTTCTTTGACTTCCTCTCCTAGGGTGACAACACTCTGTATATGGCTCCCTAAGCAGAAGCAGTGTTGTCACTGTTGGATGCGCATTTCCTATGGACTCCAAGCTGATGTGCTAATTCATGGCACACCAGTACATACTGCATGGAGTCCACAGGGAGTGCAAGGTATCATGCCCACATCATCAGAGGGAGACCACCTAAAGTGACCCCGGAAGTGAAGTAACAAGGTGGACGGGCACAACTTGCTGAATTGCTGAAGTCAAAAAATTATTATTGTGCATGGAAAAACACACACCTAATAAGAACATGATCATATAGATGAGAAAATGTTTATGTGTAGTGTTTAATTTATTTAACTTCATTCATTATTTAATATTATTGTTGGATTGTTATTATTTTTAGTATTATTACTACTATTGTTTTCCCTTCATTCTCAGTTCCCAGTGCGAGCTCACTTGTCCATTTATGAAGAATTATTCTGCTGCCCTCTAGTGGTTGGATTTCAGTAGTTCCCGCTGCCCATTAAAAGATTCAGCAGCGTTACGCCCCCTACACCGCGCCCAATCACTGAAAGCCGTTCCATCCTGAGCAATATGATTGGCCATTGCGACAAGCCCCTTTACGTCATTGGCTGAAGGGCGTCTTTTTGTTTGTTTTTACGCACACGGTGTAAATAGTTTTGATGTGAATTTTCCATCTGGTGATGCAAATGACCTAATGTCACTGAATTCTGTAGTTAGTCATATGAAATTGAATCCCGGGATAGAGCCAGAGGCAGCAAACCGCGGAGTTCAGCTGACACGGAAGGGGCGGAGCGGAGGTGTCACCTGGCTGTCAGGGAGACCACAACATGGCGGCCACCTTGGTCTTTGTAAGGAGGAGGCGATGTCCTGCACTGGCAGCCTTACTGCATCCTCGGTAATGTAGATGATTGAAGAAGTCTTGACTGCCTGGCACAGGGCAGCCCACAGTTGTGTCAGAATTGTGATCCAATCCTATCAGGTTCAAGGAGACCTTGCACACAAATGACATGCAAAACAATGACAATCACCTACATCAGGGTTAGGCAACCTCATCAATCCAGCTGTGGTGAAACTGCAAATCCCATCATGCCTTTGGCTCTGGGAGTCATGCCTGTGGCTGTCAGAGTTTTGCAATGCCTTATGGGACTTGTAGTTCCACAAGAGGTGGGAGTTTTTATTGTGGTCCTTTTTGCTAGTTGGAGAGATGAGGAATGTATTTTCACTTGTAGTAAATTGTTCTTTCCATAATGTATTGGGGGTTATAAATCACATAGGTACATATAGCTACATAGCTGATGAGGTTGAATAAAGACTCCGGTCCATCCAGTTCAACCTTGATGAGTTGCATGCTAACTGATGGTCTGCATGCTGATTGATGGTCTGCGTGCTAACTGATGGTGTGCGTGCTAACTGATGGTGTGCGTGCTGATTGATGGTGTGCGTGCTAACTGATGGTGTGCGTGCTAACTGATGGTCTGCGTGCTGATTGATGGTCTGCGTGCTAACTGATGAGCTGTGTGCTGATTGATGGGCTGTGTGCTAACTGATGAGCTGCATGCTAAGTGTTTACAGCTCAGGTACCTGCTGTTACAGATAAATGAGTAGTACACTGCAGCCAGATATCTTTTCTGATGTCATTCTCTTGTTGTCACATTAAGATGATCAGTAAATTGTAAGGGAATGCTGGAAAATGTCAGTTATGTTGTTTAGCTCACTTTGTATTAGAAGTTGTGATACGCAAGCGCGCTGTCACCAAGGTTACAACATGGTTCCTCTTTATATAGAATCTTTCCATAGAGGTGACTTTATTTCTGTTTAGTTCTGACATTTTGAGATGCTTCGAAGATCATTCAGAATTGACCAGTACATTTGACCTGCTTCTAACCGGCATTTTACTTGCTTTAAGAGGGTTTTGTGCTCTCATAGACTTGTATGGGAATGCAAAACCCACCTAAAGCCAACAAAAGCAGATCTAAACAGGCCCAGAATAGCGTTGAGAGTAGTGATGGGCTCGGGCGTGTTCGCAGCTCCACGTGCCAAGCCCGCCAGGAAGCTGACAGCGCCGCAGCACCAATCACAGTTACTGAGACATTTCCCGATCGCTGCAGCTGCGGACCGGGAAATGTCTCAGTACCTGTGATTGGTGCTGCGGCGCTGTCAGCTTCCTGGCGGGCTCGGCACGTGGAGCTGCGAACACGCCCAAGCCCATCACTAGTTAAGAGTGGATTCTCATATACAGAGCAGGACAAGGCCGTGAAACATACCGCCAATCCTGCATCATGTGACCCAGCTCTGGCAACAGGCAGCGGTATGGTTCACTCACACTATGTGCTGTGACCTGCGTTTTTCCGCACCTGATCAATGCCAGACACTGCAAGGGGACGTAGAAAGCAATGGAAAGCAATCTTGTATACGCCACAATGCTTTGGAGATGTGTGTTGCAATTTAAAACAAAGGATGTATGCATTTGAACACACCGCACTGCAATGCATATAAAGGCAGTTAGGCATTAAGGATGAACTTGGGTTTATTTGAACACGGAAAGAAGCCGGCCCAGTCATGTGTGGCTCAGGCATTGCTCCCCCCACAGCTGCGTGTAAATAAAAGGGCAGGATGTTGGTGACATCATTGACCTTTTATAGCCATCGTTGGTCAATTAAATTTAAGGTCAATGTTGCCACACGGCCATATTTGGTTAATGACATTGACATAATATGGCCATAGAAGGTCAGTGATGTCACCAGCATTCCACCTGGTCTGAACCTGAGCTCATCCCTAGGAGCCATTTTGTAATTGAATGCGAATTAAAATGACTACTACACTCTGCTGATGCAGTTTTCTAAAACTGTCAAAAATACAGATGTCACCTACTTACAATTTAAAGTGCAACTAAAGCCCAAACTTTTTTTTTTTTAGTTTTGAATAGAGCGGAGAGGGATTAGATCACCTGTCAGGTATTTATTGCTGTATCTGTCCCCATTGGAGAGATTCACCTTCTCCATTTGTCCCATGACTTTTATCAGTGAAAACAAATGGAAACAAGAACAGGAATAGATGGGAAATCTGGTTACTCTGCTGACTACCAGGGATTTTTCCCATTTTGGAGGGATGTCATCTCACTTCCTATTGTGGCTATCGGACAGGAAGTGATGGAAAATCTCCCAAATCAGACACAGATGACAAAAAAAAGGACAACAGGGGTTTATAACCCTTCCGTGCTCTATCCAAACTAGAATAAAAACTAAAATAAAAAGTTCTGGCTTCACCTGAACTAGAACTTGAAGGCATGTTATTATGGATGCACCGATACTAGTATTGTGCCGATACGGAGTATTTGGGCGAGTACTCGTACTCGCCCAAATGCTCCAATACTTACTCCCCGATACCGGAACTTCCAGTCAGAGGGAGATTTCCTCTGACCGGCAGTAGCGTGAGGGAACATGGAGCTGGCCAACCAGCATGGAGCCGGCTTCCCAGGCAATCAAGAAGCTGCCTGGCTTCCTGATTACCTGGGAAGCCGGCTCTATGCTAGCGGAAGTACATATAAGGAAATATAAATATTGGTACTGCAGCTAACGATTATTTTCAAAATCGATTAGTTAGCCGCTTTATTACGTTCGATTAACCGGTTAATCAGGATTTTAAAAATGGCTCCAGTGATGGGACTACTAGTTTGTATTGAGATTGTATTCCATCACAGGAGCAAGCTTGGAGCGGTGGAAGTAAAAAATAAAAAAGATAGTGTGGTGTGCAATATAGTGAAATGAAAAGTGTAAAATTATACAGCAATGAATGCAGAATGGCACCGGCTATAGAGGACTACAAAACCCAGCAATAGTACATTATACAGCACAATGCAGAATACCACCAGCTATAGCGGACTACAAAACCCAGCAATAGTACATTATAGCTGGCGGTATTCTGCATTGCGCTGTATAATGTACTATTGCTGGGGTTTGTACTCCTCTATAGCTGGTGGTATTCTGCATTGCACCATTGTATAATATATTATTGC
This sequence comes from Nanorana parkeri, assembly GCF_000935625.1. Classification (NCBI taxonomy): domain Eukaryota; kingdom Metazoa; phylum Chordata; class Amphibia; order Anura; family Dicroglossidae; genus Nanorana; species Nanorana parkeri. The sequence goes on along the minus strand of NW_017307271.1, from coordinate 478,871 downwards.
TGGGATTTGTTGTACTCCTCTATAGCTGGCGGTATTCTGCATTGCGCTGTATAATGTATTATTGCTGGGATTTGTAGTCCTCTATAGAGCGCAATGCAGAATACCACCAGCAATATAGGAATACAACAAACCCCAGCAATACATTATACATAGAGTGTATAATGTATTGCTGGGATTTGTAGTCCTCTATAGCTGATGGTATAATATACAGCACTATGTACCATCAGCTATAGAGGAATACAAATCCCAGCAATACATTATAGAGCACCATGTGGGGGGGGAGTACAGGCTTACCTGAGCAGTCTTCCAGCAACTTGCTTCTGAGATTGGACCTGTCTATCAGCGGCTGTCATCCCCCCACACCTTCTCCTCCTTACTTCTTCTCCCCGCGTGCCTGTGCCGAACGTGGATGTGGGCGGGCGGTGAGCATGAGGCGTGGAGGAGGTGCGGCGTGTGGAGCGTGGCTGCGGGCAGGGCCGGGTCTGACAGCGCAACCTGTGGAGCACTGAACAGGGCCAACTAATCGAAAGCCGAAAAATGGATGATTGTAAACGTTGACAACTTTTTCAATCATCGATTATTATCGACTTAGTCGATTTAGTTGTTGCAGCCCTATACTCGTACTCAATAATGAAAAACCGGTATCGGCGAGTACCCCTACATGTTATGCAATGTATACGGAATTCCAACAGAAATGTTTTTTTCCTACATGTGTTATTTTCCCAGAGGTTTGCACTGAGCTCACTTTATTGAGATACTTTGTAGTAAAGCTATTGTGCATCTTGTCTTATTAGAGAGTGCACTACGTGGTAATAATGAATGCAGAATAAGAAATCACACATTTCCAAATATGAATTAATGGGAATATACAAACAATCAACATTCATTTTCCTTTAAAATCATAACTGCATTGCTGTATTTCCAGTTTTATTCCATTTATTTGCTACTAATAAGCATTATGATTGTTAATAACATACAGGAAAATCTCTTCTCATGAAATGCAGCACGATTCATTGTGTTTTACTGTGTTATTTGCAGGAAATGGGCGTGTGGCACCATATCCCTTAGATATGCTTCCGATACAGGTATGCCATGCTTAGACTGGAGGATCAATATATGTTCTTATAAGTATGGAATGGTTGGTTTTATTTAGGGGGATTTTGATGATTAGGGGACACCTCTGCTTTTCAGTCTGTTCAGTGAAGCTTTGAAAATGAAAGAGAGAAGCTGATTGGCTGCCACTGAAAACTGCTTTAAGATTCTGCCTGCTCCAGTATTTATGAATTCTCCCCAGTTCGATTGCTCTGTATACCAGAAGCAGCTGCAGTTTTGACAGCAAGACCCGGATGCTGTGCCAACAGCACCCTAGCAGCCAATGGGAGTGGTTGTCAATTAACTTACTGATGGGTGGAGGGATGTGACTGCAAAACTGACCATGAGAAATACAAGCACACCTTGCATTGGCACAGCATCCTGTAACTCCCAGCAGTGATTCCAGGGACACAGACTGACCCCGCTGGCAGGGATCTGCTTCAGTGCTTGGTGTGATTAGTTTCAAGCAGAAGCCCAGTGGAACTGTCAGGATCACCAGGTTTTTAAAACCAATAGAACAAAAATAAGGACGTTAGAGGCTAGATATTACAAGACCCATATGTATGAACACACACTTATATTCAGTCCTAATTCATGGGGTAACATACACTTTAATATAAGTTGCAAAGGAAGTGTGTTTAAAGGAGTTGTAAAGTCCCAGAATATACTACCCTGTTATAACATCAACATTGTAATAGGAATACAGACTAGAGTTGATTTTAATGTTGCAATCAAAGCTGACTTGAAAAATCCCTTTTATGTAGTGAGTGCTGTCTTCCGTCTGCCCATTACTTTCATCAACTTCCTGGAATCCCAGTGTGCTTTCCATCTCTTTCCCTGCTGCTTGATGTGATGTAATCTCAATTTCCCAAGACTACATATCCCATCGTGCATTGCTTCCAGCAAGCAATGACAAAGTTTCATTGTTCAGATATTGATTTTGTAGTTCAGATGGCAAGCTCTGTGACGGTTGTTACACAAGGAAGTACATATTTACAGGGCTGAGTGAAACTGTGTCAGGTTATTGAGGAAGTACATCCTATGGGCATCTTCAAAAGGTAAGTTTACAAACCTGTAGATGGATATGGTTATTAGGAGTAGGATAGAACTTATAGAAATACATATTTATTTTAGTTTTTGACCACAGATACTGGGCATGAATAGTGTTTTTATGGCTGTTTTTGTCTATATATGTGTTATGGTCAGGAGAAACAAGAGTACATTTTTGTTCTACTCCTTTATTGTCAGGTAAATATAAAATACTGCATATGACTACATCATATTTACTCTTCTGCAGACAGGAAGTGTTAAAGGCGAACTATGGGTCAGGGCTTTTCCCCATAGTTCTCCTACGGGTCACGGGAAAACACAAACTAGCGTCCTCCCGTGACCCAAAGCTCAGTATACCCCGAGCCACAGCTCGGGGTATACTGAGACGCCGCAGACCGGACGGATCCCGACAATACTGTCTGGATCCACCCAGCTGCGGGATTGATAGCTGGCTCTGCCTATCCAGAGGTAGAGCCAGCTGTGCCAGCCCCCTCCCCGTCCGTTTCGCCAGTCAGCGCTGGAGGATCGGACAGGGGAGGGTGTGACGTGAGTGTGCCGTGAGTGACAGTCACGGCTCTCTGCAGGGATAGATCGAGAAGTGAGCGAGCGACGGTATATTTTCGCTCACTTCCCGATCTACTGAGCCGACCTGTGACAGTTTCATTATCGCAGGTTGGCTCAGATTATGAGGCTGAGTGAAAATCACTCGTCTCATAATTCTCCTTTTAAGTACAGTTACGGTACTTAAGGGCTTTACTTAGCTAGTTTACGTCTATGCTGTGACTGCAGAAAAGCAGGATTTCAAGTTACAGACTACAGCTGGTTATATAGTATGCAAATTTCAGCCAATTCTTCACGAACCGGCTGAAATTTGCACAGTGGCTGCTGCTGTCAGCACTCTTTCGGCCAACATCACTCGATGAGCTGTTTAAAGGAGCCAGTCAGAAAATCCTCGATCAACGTGCTCATAGCGTTGATGGATGAATGAAAATCTTCTTATGTGCTTTTATACACTTTAGAACAGGAGTAGAATCAAGTATTTTTGGCACCATAGACTTTTGAATGGAATCGACTAAAAAAATAATAATTCCTAAACGCATTTTTCAGGCACTCCCATTGAAGGCTTTGAGGCCAAAATGCTCAAATCTGTACTTCTTTGTACTACAGGCATTGTGCTACAAGGAACAGAAAGCTCAGATGTGAACAGGGGCCATTGAAAACAATGGGATTCCTCCTGTTAAAGGTTGTAGCATTTAGACAATTGAGCTAAAAAATAGGGCTGTGGAAATTTGTGTCCTCCCGTTACCCTAAGGAGAACTATGGGGAAAAACACTGACCCCATAGTTCTCCTTTAATTTCTCGATTAATCGTTAAACTTTTTGGTCAATTAAAATTATTTTGATCGCTAATGAAAACACTCACCTCTCCGCCGGCTTCCGGGAGTCCCGTCGGCGATCCGGTGACATCACGGACATCGACGTCACCGGACTCCTCCCCCCTTCCCCAAGTGGCTCCGTCGGCTAACGAAGGGAAGGGGGGGAGGAGTCCGGTGACGTCTATGTCCGTGACGGCTAACGAAGGGAAGGGGAGGAGTCACGTTGATGTCCGTGACGTCACCGGACTCCTCTCACCTTCATTAGCCGACTGAGCCACTTGGGCCGGTGAGTTTGCCCAAGAAACTTTCTACATGAGCGCCAGCCAAGCAGAGTTGCCCCACTCAAGCGGCGGCCATATTGAGTTGGGCACGTGAGATTAATAATGTGCTGGAATAGTGTGATCCTAGTTAATTTTATTACTTCATTGCTGTGCTGTATGTGTATAGGCCAATGTAGTTGGATCTGTATGTGCGTTATGATTAATGGAAATTAATCGATTTTAAACAATTTCGATTAATCGAACACGAAAATTTGAATCATTACCAGCCCTACTAAAAAAAACATAACTGAACTTCTACATATAAACTTGACTTTTTTTCCCCATCCTGAACATAAAAAGGAAAGCATGCAGAAATCTCTACACATTCCCTTCAAATACCTGAGTATGAAGTGATCCAAACCCTGCCATGATGTCAGTATTTAGTGGTATATAATACAGCAGGAAATAAATACATAAACAACTTGCACATCTGATCTTCCTGTATGGAGCAGTAGTGGTGAGGTTACATGACTCATTACATAGAGACTAAACAGATATTATATATGTGAGCACTTTTAATAGAACAGTAGCTGATTTTGCTTTTTACTCTTTATTTCATGCAGATTTGTTTTTGTTGTTTCTCAGGGAAATCCAAGATCGAGAAAGTCCTTATTGCAAACCGGGGAGAAATAGCGTGCAGAGTGATGCACACAGCAAAGAGGATGGGGGTGCAGTCAGTGGCTGTCTACAGTGAGGCAGACAGGAATTCCATGCATGTCTCTCTGGTACTCTGCATTCAGTAATATTTGTGTGTCACTCATACCTTTTTTATACTATAGATATATGCACTGTATATTTAGAGGTCTAGATTAAATGCATGGGTGGCAATTAAGTAAAGTCTTTTTGACACAATTCTGGTGTCATGGCTGTATCTAGCACTCTTGCACCAAATTCATAAAAGGTATGCAACAGTTCCATAGTTAATACCAACATGTGTGACAAATTTGCAAAGTTCTTATTTGCAACACTTTTCTAATGTCACTATAACTGTGACAAATTCAGACCCTTCTAATTTTGGAGTAAGCAGGGCTGCCCTCCCCCACCTCTTACCTGTCACTAGTTGCCAGGACACTGTCAGCCCACAGCGTATACGGTTGCTAAGATGCTTTCGGCCCAGAGTGCCATTAGTTGCTAGGATGCTGTCGGCCCACTGCGCCATTGGCTGCTAGGGTGCTGTTGGCACAGCATCACTGGTTGCTTACATGCTGTCGGCCCATAACGCCATTGGTTGTTATCATGAGGTCAGCTGCACAGCATCCTTGGTTGCTGTGATGCTGTTGTTTGCACAGCGTCCTTGGTTGCTATGAAGCTGTCGGCTGCACAGCATCCTTGGTTGCTATGATGCTGTCGGCTGCACAGCATCCTTGGTTGCTATGACGCTGTCGGCTGCACATCGTCCTTGGTTGCTATGATGCTGTCGCCTGCACATCGTCCTCGGTTTCTATGACGCTGTCGGCTGCACATCGTCCTCGGTTGCTATGACGCTGTCGGCTGCACATCGTCCTTGGTTGCTATGACGCTGTCGTCTGCACATCGTCCTTGGTTGCTATGATGCTGTCAGCTGCACATCGCCCTTGGTTGCTATGACGCTGTTGGCTGCACATCCTCCTTGGTTGCTATAACGCTGTCGGCTGCACATAGTGTAGTGAGTGCTGCCTTCTGTCTGCCCATCACTTTCACCAACTTCCTGGATTCCCTGTGTACTTTGCATCTCTTTCCCTGCTGTTTGATGTGATGCAACACAGAGTGCCTTGGTTGCTATGACCCTGTCGGTGCCACAGCACCATAATACCAATTATTTTAATTGTCACCAGAACAGAATCAGAGTGGAGATCTCTTATTGAGGACATTTATTCAAGTGACTACATTCTAAGAGGGGAGAGATTTCTTCTCTCGCCTGTTATGTCTATAGAAGTAGTGAAGGGAAATCTCCCCAATGGGGTGCAGATGAAAGAAAAACTGACAGGTGTTTAACTGTTCCCTACTTTCTAGTTTTGGCCTTATATATATTTTATAAATCAAGTAAGGAATTGGATTGAAGATTTGTTCCACCCAGTTTGAGTCTAACATGCCTGGTCTAGATCCTGCTTGCAGGAAAAATATGTCTGCTTTTGTTAATGCTTTGCTAATGTTTATACCTTCGTGTTATTGCAGGCAGATGAAGCTTATCTTATTGGTCCAGCTGCTTCTCAACAAAGCTATCTTGCCATGGACAAAATAATACATGTAGCAAAATCATCAGGTGCTCAGGTAATACTTTCTAGACAGTAACACTAAAGTTTTACAATAACTAGGTTCTACTCTGCTAAATGTGGAGGGAATGTCATGGTTAGTCTAATGACGAATATGTTCCTGAAGGCCTATACCCTTATATTTAATAAACATCATCCTATAGGTTTATTGTTAAGACTGATTTGTATCCTTGTGTGTATAAGAATGTGAAAACTCAATGCTCAGCAGACATCACAACACAAATTCCAGGTAACATTGAGCCATATTAGGGGTGGCTAAAGAGCTTATGGAAAGGGTTTTATGCAAGAAGCTGGGTGAACCTTTATCAGCAATAAATTGATAGGAAGGAATATACAGTGAGGGAAATTTATCAAAACAGGAGCAGACAGGATCTGGAGCAGGTTTTCATAGTAACCAATCAGCTTCTCTCTTTCATTTTCAAAACTTAACTGAAAATACTGAAGAGAGAAGCTGATTGGTTACTATGGGTAACTGATCCAGATTCAGTCTGCTCCAGTTTTGATGTTGTAGAAAATATTAAGAGTCAAGTCACCTAAGGAAATCTAAAACTGTATAGAAAAGTGTAGGGTTTTACAATTATGATAGTATTATATGTATAAGAATGAATTTGACTATCAATAGTCATCCACCCTTGTTGCAACCACTAATCCGAACACAACATGTCTACAGACATACCATTAACCATTCACACATCACTTGTTCCACCCACCAATCAGAACACATCATATCTACATACACACCTCTAACTATTGATGCATGGCTTGTTCTACCCACCAGTTAGATCCCATCATGTCATACTTTACATCTTCTACTTTTTATCTTCTGAGTATTTAATAGTACTTATTTTTTTTATATATATATCAGGCTATTCACCCAGGTTATGGTTTCCTCTCTGAGAACACTGAATTTGCAGAACTGTGTAAGAAAGAAAATATCATTTTTGTTGGACCTCCCTCCTCTGCGATTCGAGATATGGGGATTAAGAGGTAACGAAATGTTTTGTGCTGAAGATCTTGTAAACACTTCTGTCATATTAGGGATCAATTATATATCTATCTGTCTTCTTAGCACATCGAAAGCAATTATGTCTGCAGCAGGAGTCCCCATCATAGAAGGTTACCATGGGGAAGAGCAATCTGACCAGCACCTCAAAGAACAAGCCAGGGGGATTGGCTATCCTGTGATGATTAAAGCTGTCCGTGGTGGAGGTGGCAAGGTATGCTGTCTTTAATGAGTTAGACTACTACAGCAGATTACTTAACATCTGAACAACAGAATTGTAGTATTCTGTGGATGACGGTGGGCAGTGATTAGGCCATATCTACACTATATGGCTATGTTGGATATCCCATTCCAAACCCATGAGCTTTAATATGGTGTTGACCTTCCCTTGTGGGTATACCAGCCTCCACTCTCCTGGGAAGCATTTCCACAAGACCTTAAATTGTGTCTGTGGGAGTTTTTGCCCATAAAGCCAGAAGGGCTTTTGTAAGGTCAGGTACTGATGTTGCATGAATCTGGTTCATAATTTCTTTACATTTTATCCCAAGGGTGTTCAATAGATTTGAGGTCAGGGCTCTGTGCAGACCACTCGAGTTCCTCTACACCAAGCTTGTGAATCCATGCCTTTGTTGACCTGACTTTGGGACACAGGTCACAAGGTTGGAAGTACAATTTTGTCTAAAATGTCTTTGAATTCTTTAAAACCTGAACTTAATAATTGTGAGGGTTGTCTACATACATTTGGCCATATATTGTAGGTGTGATGATCAGGTATCCACAAACGCTGGGCCATATAGTGTAGTGTTATAATCATATTTTCTAGCATTGCTGAGAGTTCTAACATTTTAATTTTAGATATGTTTTTTTAAAAGACATTTTCAGAGTTAATGGCAAATACTATAATCATCATAGTTAGTGTAGTGATTCAGATTAAAGTAATTATCAAATAAACTAAACCCTGGCACTAACTAACGTGAGTGCCCTTCTGAGGAGCTTTTATTGGATACTATATACTGGGCCAATGGGTGAGTGGGGCTTACCCCAGTGTCAGAGAAATGCAGCCAGGTTTAGAGAGGCATGCAGCAAGCTTTCCTGGCTAATAAAGCTAGTGCCCTGTAGTGTCTTCCCTTTAGCCAGGACTTTTAGTTTAGGGCTGACAGGTTAGTTTAAAAGATTAACCTATTTAGAAATGGGGATATCGTTTGAAGTCTACTAATGCTATGAAGAAAGTTTCTATGAATTCATATTTTTTATTCATGTTTTATATAGCTATGGCTAAAAGTTTATTGGAATTGTCATCTACAGTATAGACTAAACATGTATTGTTTATCATTGCAATCACAGGGCATGAGAATTGCAAAGTCTGAGGAAGAGTTTGTGGAGCAATTGGAGTCTGCTCGTAGAGAAGCAAGAAAGTCATTTAATGATGATGTCATGTTGATTGAAAAATTTGTGGACAACCCAAGGTAAAATATCTGCTTTTGAGGTTTTGTATAATATTATTACGTATATAATATGTCTACCTGTATCAATGTGTCTTTAGCACCTCAAAAGTTATTCATACTGCTATGTTGCATACATTGCCTCTCACCTGTCTGCTCCAGGCAGTGCCTCTCACCTCTCTGCTCCAGGCAGTGCCCCTGTGTCCCAGGATGTGTAAGCAGAGTTAGGTGACCATTAAGAATATTGATACACTCAACTTCAAATTGTGCTAAGGCTAAGCCAATCAAGCACATTATACATTTGCAGGTTACTGTATGTTGTAAGATACAAAAAAAGGTAAATCTTAATTGTTTAGAATAAATATAGAAGCTTGGAGATGATATCCATTTTGAGGACATTGACACTGCCAAACCAAAAAGGGGGCCAGCTTTTGAGGTATGATTTAATTTGAATGGATGATATATGGGGGGGGGGGGGGAGTAGTTAGTTGCACACCATGATTTTAAGTGTACTGCCTATTCTTTCTTCTCAGGCATGTAGAAGTCCAGGTGTTTGGGGACCAGCATGGAAATGCTGTCTACTTATTTGAAAGAGATTGCAGTGTTCAGAGAAGACATCAGAAAATCATAGAGGAAGCACCTGGAGTAAGTCTTCTTGTGTTTTATTACGGGCCTTTAAAGGAGAACTATGAGGTGAGTGCTTTTCACTCACCTCATAGTTCTAGCCGACCTGTGACAATGAGACTGTCACAGGTCAGCTCAGTAGATCGGGAGGTGAGCGAACACATACCGGCGTTCGCTCACCTCTCGATCCTGTCACGGCTCTCTGCCGTGACAGGGGAGGGACTGGATTCCCCCCTCCCCGCTCCGATCCACCAGCGCTGACTAGCGGAACGGACGCAGGAGGGGTGCGGGTACAGCTGGCTCTGCCTCTAGATAGGCAGAGCCAGCTGTCAGTCACGCAGCTGGGCGGATCCCGGCATAATTGTCGGGATCCGCTTCAGCTGCGGCATCTCAGTATATAGTGAGCTGTAAACAGGTAAATCTGCGCTTCTGGAGAGATGTGGTATTTGGAATGAGAAATTAGATGGATTAAGTTAATAAATTAAGAATAAGTGTGAATAAATAAACCCAAAGCTGCTCTGAAAAGGGATGAAACCTAGTATGATCGAAAGAAACAAAGCGCTAAGGGTAAATGTATGAGCAAAAAAGTGAGCTATAAGTAATTCTGGCGAGGCCAGTCTAAAACCTAATATATATGTATAGAACAGGACTAGCTTCCTAAAAATATATAAACCCACTCTAACTATAATGCAAAAAACAATTAGAAACAATAAAATTCATTCCAATGAATTATATAAACGAAAAATGTTTAAAACGTCAAAACAGTGTCCAATACATAAAAAAATCCAGGTGAACGGTGGATTCCGTGTGCAAATATAAAAATGTGCAAAAATAGCAGTGTGCTTGAAATTGATCCAAACTGTCCCTCTCGAGTGGTAGGTGAACGGTAGATTCCGTGTGCAAATATACAAATGTGCAAAAATAGCAGTGTACTTCGAATTGATCCGAACTACCCCTCTCGGGTGGGTACTCACCAAAGGGAAGTTGGTAGAAAACTTTTAGTGAGTGGTACCGTGATTGGGCTTTAGCGCAGACGTATTCTCTGCGAGTCCCGGCAGCTGAAACAGTTGATTTTCTCCTCTAAGCCGTTGGCTATATCTCGCGGATGAGGAGTCCGATCTTTTCGGAATAGCAAAAGTGCTTTGCCGTTTGTCCCACAGAGTTTTTTAGAGATGAATAAAAGAAAAAGAAAGAACCTTCATTGCGCAATATATAAAGCCATAGACTTTTATTCCAAAAATTGGCTTACAAGGCAAAAAAATATCGGCCAGCTAAAAACAGCACAGAGACAAGCGTGAAACCTCGTGTCTGATAAATTAGCATCTATCCTCCTCTACGCGTTTCGTCATGTGACTTCCTCAGAAGGGGGGTAGATAGGCAGAGCCAGCTGTCAGTCACGCAGCTGGGCGGATCCCGGTATAATTGTCGGGATCCGCTTCAGCTGCGGCATCTCAGTATATAGTGAGCTGTAGCTCGCGGTATACTGAGCTTAGGGTGACAGGAGGACGCTAGTTTGTGTCCTCCCGTTACCCTAAGGAGAGCTATGGGGGAAAGCCCATAGTTCTCCTTTAATCCTTTTAAGTAACATCCTTTGAGTTTTGAAACAATTTGTTGCCAGTGCCAATGACCTAAAGCAATACACTGTTTTTCCTATATATTCTGATACCATTCTATATATATTGCTGTACAACTTTGTTTCTTTTAGCTTGTATGATTAAAAGCTACTTGTAAAACACCTCCTGCCCTAACACCTTATTATCCTTTTAAGAGGTCAACAGAACAGTGTATGTGTTTTTGTTAATATATTTTAATATGTCAACAGCCTGGAATCAGTCCTGAGGTCAGGAGGAAACTCGGAGAAGCTGCCGTCAAAGCTGCAAAGGCTGTCAACTATGTGGGTGCAGGTATGTCTTCATAAGTAGCGTAGAAGAGGAGCTTATAACCTGATGAGCAAGCAGACATATCAGATATGGTGTTGTCTAGCTGTAAGAAATGTTAAGTCTTCTTTTTTGACAATAAATTGTTGCTTTTAGGAACAGTAGAATTTATTATGGATTCACAACAGAATTTCTACTTCATGGAGATGAACACCCGACTGCAGGTGGAGCACCCGGTTACAGAGATGATCACTGAAACTGATTTGGTGGAGTGGCAGCTACGGGTAAGTAAAAGGACCTCCATAAGATGGCCCTAAGAGTCTTCTACACATAGTGGTTACAGCAAAAAACAAAGCCACATGTCCCTATAGCTGCAATGTGAAGTGGTATTTATATAGTGCCAACAACTTACACAGCGCTTTACATCGTGCACATTCACATCAGTCCCTGCCCCCAAGGAGCTTACAATCTAGGGTCCCTATCTCCCATGCATACATACAAGGCCAATTTAGACAGGAGCCAATTAACCTTCCAAGCAAGCACATGGAGAACATGCAAACCCCATGCAGATAGTGTGTACTATTGTACAGAGGTACTCAGCTTGTGGTTTTGGTTTGAGTTTTGACACATGATGTAGCTCTCTGATGTTAGCAGCCCCTTAGCTGTACCCAGTGATTAAGCAGCTGCTGTACTATACACTCTTAATTAAATCAAGCATTTATGTCATTCAAAAAGTTAACATTACTATTAGTTACATTTTGATTGCCGGACTTTACTTTAAGAGGCCCCCTTAGGCCTCATTCACGCTGTCAGTGTCAAACTTGCATTTATCTGTTTTTAGACCACATTTCCAAATGCATGTCATTTTGAATGGTGTCATTTAGACTTTGTATTTACCTGCATTCAGTTTAGCTGCGTTTTAGAGAGAATAACATTTTCTACAATGCATGTAAACACATCTTAACGCAGCTTTAAAGGAGAACTATGGGGTAAGTGTTTTTCTCCATAATTCTCCTAAGGGTCACGGGAGGACATAAACTAGCGTCCTCCCGTGACACAAAGCTCAGTATATCGGGAGCTACAGCTCGCGGTATACTGAGACCGCTGCAGCCAGGACGGACCCCGACATTACTGTCAAGATCCACCCAGCTGCGTGATTGGCAGCTGGCTCTGCCAGCTGTACCCGCCCCCGTCCTTTCCGCCAGTCAGCGCTGGAGGATTGGTGCAGGGAGGGGGGGAATCCCTGCAGGGAACCGTGAGTGACAATCACAGCTTTCTGCAGGGACATGATCAAGAAGTGAGCGACCGACGGTATGTGTTCGCTCACTTCCCGATCTATTGAGCCGACGTGTGACAGTTTTATTGTCACACGTCGGCTCGAATTATGAGGTTGAGTGAAAATCACTCACCACACAGTTCTTCTTTAAGCAGTAAAATACCTAAATGCAGGAAAAAGTGATCTGAAAAGCATAAAAGTTGTTTATACTTCACAGATAACTTAAAAGGCAGAAGTGCCAATGTAAAAGAGGCCATAGTGGATACTGCTGTTCACTCTCCACTGGACACCAGAGTGTTTACTCCACACTACGCCCTCATTTTACAAGCCTTTCATAAAATGCAAGCCATGGTGTGAAGTTACAGATGTCACAAGGAGTTCTGTATGAACCTCTCTGTGATTCGAGGAGAGTCTCAAAGCAAGTAAATAGCTGCTTTATCAATGGACTATAAGTGGATTTATGCCAATGAAAGTGTAGCCGGTATAGCTGGAAGTTGTTCACAAGCTGACATCATTTATATGTCTTTGTTAACCAGTTTTTATGCACTGTATACAGGCTTGCTTGGCTGATTTTGTTTTCATGATGATGAATGTGATATTAAACTATTACATTTTATTCAGTTACCAACCCAATACACCTTTCTTTTAAAGAGCAATGCTGTACAGTCCTGGCCAAAGGTCTTGAGAATGACACATATATTAATTTTCACAAAGTCTGCTGCTTCAGTTTGTATGATGGCAATTTGCATATACTCCGAAATGTTATGAAGAGTGATCAGACCAATTTCAATTAATTGAAAATCCCTGTGTGCCATGAAAATGAAGTTAATCCCCCAAAAAGCATTTCCCACTGCATTTCAGCCCTGCCACAAAAGGCTGACATCATGTCAGTGATTCTCTCGTTAACACATGTGTCAGTGTTGAGGAGGCCAAGGCTGGAGACCACTCTACCATGCTGATTGAGTTCGAATAACAGACTGGAAGCTTTTAAAAAGGAGGGTGGTGCTTGAAATCATTGTTCTTCCTCTGGTAACCATGGTTACCTGCAAGGAAACACGTGCAGTCATCATTGCTTTGCACAAAAAGGGATTCACAGTCAAGTATATTGCTGCTACTAAGACTGCACCTAAATCAACCATTTATCGGATCATCAAGAACTTCAAGGAGAGAGGTTCAATTGTTGTGGAGAAGGCTTCAGGGCGCCCAAGAAAGTCCAGCAAGCGCCGGGACCGTCTCCTAAAGTTGATTCAGCCGCGGGATCGGGGCACCACCGGTGCAGAGCTTGCTCAGGAATGGCAGCAGGCAGGTGTGAGTGAATCTGCAAGCACAGCGAGGCGAAGACGTTTGGAGGATAGCCTGGTGTCAAGAAGGGCAGCAAAGAAGCCACTTCTCTCCAAGAAAAACATCAGGGACAGACTGATATTCTGCAAAAGGTACAGGAATTGGACTGCTGAGGACTGGGGTAAAGTCATTAGCATAAAGTCATGATGAATCGCCTTTCTGATTATTTGAGGCATTCGGAAAATACCTTGTCCGGAGAAGAAAAGGTGAGCGCTACCATCAGTCCTGTGTCAGGTCAACAGTAAGGCTGGGTTCACACCTGAGCGTTTTTTATGTATGCTCGTTTTTTTTGTTCAATGAAACACGCGTTTCACTGGCGGTATGATTTTTGTTTTGTTTTTTTTCCCTTTATTTTCTCTAAAAAAAAAAAAATTACTTTCACTTTTAAACTTCCCGCCGGCTCCGCTCCCTTGTGACGCGGCCGCTCGCAAGGGACGGAACCCGGAAGTCGGCAGCCGCCGAAGACACAGCCGAAGGGGACAAGGTAAGACCTGTATGCTGTATTCCCGAGTGTGGCTCGGGGTTACCGCTTTGTTAACCCCGACCCACACTCGGGAATAACAATGGAAACGCGCGGCAAAACGCCCCAAAGAAGCTCCTGTACTTCTTTGGGCGTAGGGCGTTTTGCAGCGTAGGAACGCGCAGTAAAACGTCCAGGTGGGAACCATGCCCATAGGCAATCATTGGTTTTCACATGTTGAGCATTTTACAGCGCGTAGGAATGTGCTGTAAAACACCCAGGTGTGAACCAGGCCTAAAGCATCCTGAGACCATTCATGTGTGGGGTTGCCTCTCAGCCAAGGTAGTGGGCTCACTCACAATTTTGCCTAAGAACACAGCCATGAATAAAGAATGATACAAAAACATCGTCCAAGAGGAACTTCTCCCAACCATTCAAGAACAGTTTGGTGATGAACAATGCCTTTTCCAGCATGATGATGCACCTTGCCATAAGGCAAAAGTGATAACTAAGTGGCTTGGGGAGCAAAACATCAAAATTTTGGGTCCATGGCCAGGAAACTCCTCAGACCCTAATCCCATTGAGAACTTGTGGTCAATCCTCAAGAGGCAGGTGAACAAAAAGAAAACCCACAAATTCTGACAAACTCTAAGCGTTGATTATGCAAGAATGGGCTGCCATCAGTCAGGATGTGGCCCAGAAGTTGATTGACAGCATGCCAGGGCAAATTGCAGAGGTCTTGAATAAGAAGGGTTAACACTGCAAATATTGACTCTTTGCATACGTTTAATGTTAATGTCAATAAAAGCCGTTGACGCATATAAAATGCTTGTAATTATTTCAGTTTAGCATAGTAACATCTGACAAGAAGATCTTATAACACTGAAGCAGCAGACTTTGTGAAAATTAATATTTGTGTCATTCTGAAACCTTTTGGCCAGGACTTTAGTCTCTAATGGTAGAGTTTTTTAGGTCTGTAACAATAACTTGTTAATAATTTAACGATCTGAAGCTGGGAGTGATGTTAATATACATATTAGCTAAATAAAGAGATTCACAATAATTTAGTGTGTGCCTACCCTTTTTAAGATCATTTGGGACTCTGTTTTTTGTAGATGGGTAAAGCTGATTAGAATTTAGATACATATTACCAAGCTCCATGTAAAATGGTGTTTGTAACTACAAAAGAAAGTTGTTTGAGATTGAGTTTGATCTCAGTACTTTATCTGGTATACCTAGTTATATTTTGTCATTTTCCTTGTAATGCACTCGATACAGATCTGATGACTTTCATGTACTGAATGTGTTTATGATCAAATGGCAGAAACCTATTGTATTGTTTTAATCTTTCTTTTTGCGAGTGTTAATGTATCGTAGCTACAACACTTTGACCACTCTCAAACCTTCCATTATGTTACTGGTAAACGCTTGTATTTTGCAGGTGGCCGCTGGGGAAAAGATCCCTGTAACACAGGAAGAGATTACTCTGAATGGCCATGCATTTGAAGCTAGGATATATGCAGAGGATCCTAATAATAACTTCATGCCTGGAGCCGGCCCACTCCTACATCTTTCTACTCCACCAGCCGATGTGTACACTCGTATTGAAACTGGAGTCAGGCAAGGTGATCACACGCCTTCATTCTTTGTGTGTGGAGGAATAGAATTATTTTGGAAATTTGGATGAAAAATAAAGTCAGTCAGTTAACGGAGAACTATGACATGAGTGATTTCCACTCACCTCATAGTTCTAAGCCGACCTGTGACAATGAGACTGTCACAGGTCGGCTCAGTAGATCGGGAGGTGAGAGAACACATACCGGGTTCCCTCACCTCTCGATCCTGTCACGGCTCTCTGCCGTGACAGGGGGAGGGGCTGGATTCCCCTCTCCCCGCTCCGATCTGCTAGCGCTGACTGGCGGAACGGACGGGGGAGGGGGCTGGTACAGCTGGCTCTTCCTCTAGATAGGCAGAGCCAGCTGTCACTCACGCAGCTGGGCGGATCCCGTCATCTAAGTCGGGATCCGCTCCAGGTGCGGCGTCTCCGTATACCGCGAGCTGTAGCTTGCGGTATACTGAGCTTAGGGTAACGGGAGGACGCTAGTTTGTGTCCTCCCGTTACCCCAAGGAGAACTATGGGGAGAAACACTGACCCCATAGTTCTCCTTTAAAGGAGTTGTAAAGTTCCAGCATACAGTATACTATCCTGTTATAACATCAGCATTGTAATTGTAATACATAGTTCCAATCACAGCTTGCTTGAAAAAAATCCCTTTTTTGTAGAGAGTGCTGCCCACTGTCTGCCGATCACGTTCAACAACTTCCTGGATTCCCAGTGTGTTTTGAATATCTTTCCCTACTGTTTGATTTAATGCAATCTTAATTTTTCAAGACTACATATACCATTATGCATTGCTTCCAGCAAGCAGTGACGATGGCTACATTGTTCAGACCTTGGGTTGTAGCTCAGAAGGACCTGCATATTCACAGGGCTGAGTGAAACAGTGTCAGTGCATTGGGGAAGTATATTCTATGGGCATCTTCAATAAGTAACTTCTAGATCGATATAGTTATTAGGAGTGGGATAGAACTTATGGAAATTCAGTATAGAAATACATATTTATTTTTGGAGTTTGACCATAAATACCCTTTAACTATCAAACCCAAGGGCATGCTAGTCACAAAATGCAATCAGTTTACCTTCCTCTAGGTAATATATTTTTTAAAAAATCCACTGCGACCAGAATTTTTAGGTTTCTAACAGGATTTTTAGTCTGGTCTGCAGCTTCTTGGCTTATGATCTCTTGATGTGCAACTTTATTTTCATGCTCCATTGTGTGTAAAAGAGTCTGGAATACAAACAAAGGGCTGGAACATGTTCACTTGCATTTTTCCAGGTTCAGATTCGAGCCGTTCAGTAGATGAGGATATTGGTTACTATGGTTGGTCAGCTAGATGGTAATATACATAAAGCCATTCAGCAAGGTTTCGTCCTCGGAGTCGGATTAAATGCTACATTTTTATTTTGGACTGGTGTGTGTAATTATCCTGAGAATATTTATGAGGAAAGTAAGTCCACGTAATGTAACAAGAAATAATAGAAATTAATCATTCCATTTAGGTTGCCTTATACAGCATGTAGTTTTGCTGATTAGATTTTTTTGTGTAATGATTGTATCTCGGTAACTTTGTTTTGTTGTCTCCTGCTTCCTAAATTTACAGGTGATGAGGTGTCTGTGCACTACGACCCCATGATTGCCAAATTGGTGGTTTGGGCAAAGGATCGACAAGCGGCACTGACAAAATTAAGATATTGCTTACGTCAGTACAATGTGAGTAAAACAATGTTTCTACGGCACCATCTAGGCAACCCTCCTGACTGAAGCTAGCCATACACTGTTAGAAATGTTAACAGTGGGTTGCCCTGCTCGCTCGACAAAAGTCGATGACTTAACTGTGGGCTATGGGCACATACACACTGGATATTTTGCAGATTCCAGCATGTATATGCCCTGATCTGGTTACAATGGGCTCTAAGTATTTTTGTCCAGGGTCTGATCAGAGGCGGTGATTGGATGTAACCATTTATGTGGACAGGTAAATTTGGTAATCGCCTCTCCAGCCAAAAGCCATCCATAGAAACGTCAACAACAACTACCAATGAAGGGATTCAATAAAGGCTTTGCACCACTTGTCTGGTGGTATGGACCTTTTAAAAGGCCCCGCATCAAATTTTAAAAAGCTCTGTCACCATTTTCATTAGCTTTATCAACACTTGATACAGATTCAGGCAGTTCTTAATAGCGCCAATTTTGAAATCTGTCGCTATGGCTGCACCACACTAAAAAAAAAAAAAATGATTACTGCCAGTTTACAGATTAGAAAACTAGTGGTATTTAGGACCAGCTCTGATCTAGCAAATAGAGAGATGCCAGTAGCCCTGCAACCAACTACTTAATGAATCGATAGTTGTCAACTATTCTCATTATCGATTAGTTGGTTGGATCTCCTAGCTCTCTCCTCCACGCTGGGGGGAGGGCACAGCAAGCAGCCTGCTTTTGCCTATTGCACTTTGAAATGGCCAATAGCAGGCTGGCTAGTGCACCAGCCCGCTACCTGCTGTATTTACATTCAGCTGCCATCTGCAGAATCTTGTCACTGGCAGTTGTCATTCTCTGGCTGAAGCTATTTAAGCACCATGTGCTTACAATACAATCATTTTTTTTTTAAATTATAAAAGGTGAGAAAAAGTCAATTTCGTTTTCAGCCTGATGCATTCTGCTGTGGGGAGCGCGTTGCAGTGCCATTCATTTCAATGACAATCCAAACGTGCCTGCCACCCACAGTGTGATCTCCTGCACGGTACCGCGATGCCGTGCGTTCCAGTGCATTGCTATTGCAAAAAATGTGTGCATGCAATTTTATTCTGAAGTAAACTTTGTTTGTAACACTGCATTTGATATTTTATTTTACATTTAAGGATGGTATTTTTTTTTTCATCCAATTAATCGACTGACAGTTTTCAGTAAGCCCTTGGCAGGTATTTCTCATAGTACTGTAAGTGTACTTGCTTACTAATGATTTATAGAGTTATTATTGAATGCAAACTGGAGTGATTTCACTTTGGTTGGCAACGCTGTGGTTCATCTGTGCAAGTGTATTCCGAGGCATAATATATACCTTACATTCATTTTATAAGGGTATAAAAGTGATCTTGTCATAAGAGAAATATGGGACCTGCCATTGCTGCCTCCTCCCTTAGTTCAATAAATGTTTTTTAGGTTTTGACATTACATGTTGAGCAAACATTCCTAAAAAAACGATGAGTACAATGTATCACCTAAGTAAACTAGAAAGAGACTGGGTGCATAGAACACAAAGATAACAACTTCTATATCTCTAATACAAAAGTACAAAGAATAGTCATGAGTTCAACAGATGCAACAGCACCCCAAACATACAAATCTGATAAAACAATTATAATCCAACAAGACCTACATTCTGGGAGGTCCAAGTATCGTAGAATTGGCTCAGGAGGGAGGACCTGACATTTACAAACTATTATGAGGGAAGGTTAAACAATGGGAATAACAGGAGAGGTGAATGGACAAGGGAAGGGAAGGAAGCAGTACCAATCCATCTGGAGCCTAAATGGTATCTCAAATAGATTGCTTCATAAGTGAAAAGAGTAGTTTTGAAAACTGGGGGGGTGGCGGGGGGGGCAGGCTATCCAAAGAGTGCAAATATGGTTAAAGCAGTACACCGAGCAGATCAAATCTTAACCCTTGCAGTGCAATGGTTAAGTACTCATTTTGTCTAAGGTGCTAAAATAAAAAAGTTATACTCCACCCAAACCACGATCGCAGCTTGCTCCTACACCGCTCCCTCCAGCCTGCCTGTTCCTCTGCTCCAGCAATGGTTTATCCCTCAGCCTCCACACGTCCTATACACGCTATAGAGCATGATGATTCACAGGACCTTAGAACAGTGGAGTGGAGGGGGAGCGAGGCTGTAGGGATCGGTCTAACAGCCAGCTGGGATCATGGTTCAGGGGAGTATAACTCTGTTGTTATTTTAGCTTCCTAGACAAAACGAGCACTTAACCCTTTCAGTGTGGGGGTAGTCCCATTGCAAGGGTTAAGATTTGATTTGGCCATAGTTCTGCTTTAAATTTGTCCATTTTGTCCTCTTGGGGGGCAGTGAGCTTGTCAAAAAACATTGTATAGAACATGTTATCGAAAAACAGTTGAAGAGGAAGTGTGGGGATTTTCCAAGAACACACAATCACTTGCTTAGCCGCATTGATTATGTTCTGAAGCAGCTTGAATTGAGTCAGGAAATAGCCTGCTGACCTCCTCTTATTGGTTGTGCAACACTAGTACGTTCTGAGTCAGAGACCAGGAACCTGCATGCTGTAAATGAATATAAAGGTCAGCGGCTCAAGAAGCATTGAAGCCAATCTATCAACCTGACAGTCAGAAAGCTAGCATTTTCAGAAGAGGTCAGAGCTCGTGATTTTCTCATGATGAGTTTCCTTTAAAATCCAGCTTGAACTTTACTGACCTTTAGAAGTATACTGTTTGTGGTACCAACATGTATTTGGTCACTGAACTCCTTTGTGAATGATAATAATCTTATCATTTATATTGTGGAATGACTGTATCCCAAATATAATAGCTTTGTTTTGAATGGCGTTCGAGAACGCTCAGGTTAATAGGAAATCCATAATAAAATTGTGCTCTTCTCTGTTTCGTTCACACTCTTAATATGTTTATTGATTTGCCTTCTGGCTTTGTTTTTACAGATTGTAGGCCTGAGCACCAATATTGATTTCCTCCTTAGTCTCTCCGGACATCCAGCGTTTGAAGCAGGAGATGTACATACCAGTTTTATCCCCCAGCATTATAATGAGCTGTTTCCTCTTAAGAAAGGAATCTCCAATCAGATGTTGTGCCAGGCTGCTCTGGGCCTCATTCTGAAGGAGCAAATCCTAACTGACGAGTTCAATGTGCATTGGGAAGGTTTGTTTCCTTTTCTCTATAGTCTGTTTATCTCATATTCATTGAAATATATTGTCTGATCTCACACGGGGGGTTATCAAAACTGGAGCAGACAGTAACTTACTAGCAGTGCATGCAAATAAAGATGTTCATATTGTTCTGGATTTGGAAAGCACTAGATAGCGACTCCTATTTTTATGATCATAGGACAGGGCTGGGTTGTGGGTGATGTCACTGGTTGCCAGGAGCTCAGTGGGATGCCAGCAAGAGTGTCCCAGGTTGCTAAGAGCAGGGCAGGGACATGTGTATGGCTCATGGCTACCTGGGACACTCTAGCCAGAAAGGGGACAGCAAGCACCAGACACACTGCCAACATTGTGCAGCCTGCTGTGACCCCCCCTTCCCCTCCCCACAAGATGCCGCCTTTGGCAACATCCTCAGGCTGTCTCATTATAGGGACAGCCGTGGTATTAACAAGCAACCAATTAGATGTTGGTTTTCAGTTGCCCGTTAAAGATGAATGTTGATTGGTCATCATTGGTTACTGCATATTATACATTACGTTTTATCTTATTGAGTTTAGTAGAGTGACTCTACAGCCTTTTTACCTCCCATGATGGCTGTTTAGGTTGAACGATTACTCCGAATAAGCGAATGCAATATTTAACAGTTACCAAGTAGTGAAAACTCCTAAATGCCAGTTTGTTAATGGTATTAAAGGAGAACTATGAGGTGAGTGCTTTTCACTCGCCTCATAGTTCTAGCCGACCTGTGACAATGAGACTGTCACAGGTCGGCTCAGAAGATCGGGAGGTGAGCGAACACAGGCCGGTGTTCGCTCACTTCTCGATCCTGTCACGGCTCTCTGCCGTGACAGGGGAGGGGCTGGATTCCCCGCTCCGCCAGCGCTGAGTGGCGAAACGGACGGGGGAGGGGGCGGGTACAGCTGGCTGTGCCTCTAGATAGGCACAGCCAGCTGTCACTCACGCAGCTGGGCGGATCTCGACATCGATGTCGGGATCTGCTCCAACTGCGGCGTCTCAGTATACCGCGAGCTGTAGCTCGCGATATACTGAGCCTAGGGTGACTAAACATATAGAAATATATCAATAGTGCTCACCTTAGCTGCTTAGCTGCCTACTCTAGATAGGCAGAGCCAGCTGTAATTCACGCAGCTGGGTGGATCCAGACAGAATTGTCGGGATCCGTTCCGGCTGCGGCATCTCAGTATACCGCGAGCTGTAGCTCGCGGTATACTGAGCTTTGGGCGACAGGAGGACGCTAGTTTGTGTCCTCCCGTTACCCTAAGGAGAACTATGGGGAAAAGACTTAACCCCATAGTTCTCCTTTAACAGAATCTTTTTTTAAAGCAGTATGTGCTCTGCCAGTATTGATCTAGGGATTGTCTAGGTTATATGACAGCATTCTTCCACATTATACGTGGCGATTCTGCACAGAAGAGGAAGTTAGTGGCGCAAAGACAAAACATTTCTGCATGTTCAGCTCAACTTTCCACTACTGCATATACAGTATTGCTGCTTCTCTGATGGGGAAATAGTGATGATGTTAGTGATATGATTCATGCGCACCTTCTTGCCCTTGAGAACCTAGACATCTATAAGATGTGCTGTTATTTTGCAGCATCGCAGGAGAGACTTGCAATGTCTTTTAGGATAGATGGATTCAGGGCACATACAATGAGAGTAAATGAGATTTGCATTATCTGCAAGAAATTGTGCAAAAATTTGGAAATCTGACTTTTAGTATTTTGCTTTGTAGACAGATTCTCTCCCTTTGCTTCCAGCAGTGGCAGAAGAATGAATATTTTATATACCAGGAACCTCACATTGCTGGATGGAGACAATAGTAAGTGAATTTTCCAATTCACCTATTTGCATTTTCCCTCAGAGACATTTAGAGAGCCTGGAGTATTAAAAAAATGCATTTAAATGTCATATAAATAGTGTTCAGGGTGAAGACTGAAACAAGCATGAATTAGAATTGTTATTCCACATACTGTATGTCAAATGGTTACTCCACTTCTTTCTATCACAAGATATACACCTTTACGCAATATTTTATATTTCATATTTCCTAATAAGAGAAACTGACTCAGTTTAATATACAGCGCAGATGTACTGAGTTGCTTTCTTATCACCAAGTGTATCCTGTGTAAGCCATGCCCTATTTTCTTTATCTTGTTAAAGCAGATCTTTGACTAATGGTGTCATCTTTTACATAGTACATTGATTGTGTGTTGCCAATCATTTTAGTGACACGTTTCTTTTACAGAAGTGGACCTGAAAATCAATTACAACCATGATGGATCATTTCACATGCAGGTAACTAGGGAACAGGTAGTGAAAATTGCGCTGTATGGTTAAATGGAGATGTCTTAGAGATATTTCAATTTTTTGTAAGCTCACAGATCACAAAATTAATAGAAAATAAAGATATTTTAGTGTTCTTATTATGATTTTCTGGGGGTTAAATATTTTAATTGCTTGTAAGCTCAGTTTAGTCATTAAACATTTGGAGCCATACGGGGCAGTTGCCCTAATAATACAGGGTGTATAGTTCAAAACTGATGAATTAGAATTGATGGGAAGATGATTGTGTATCACTGAAGAATAATGACATATCTGGAATTAGTCTTGCATAGTTCTCATCAGATTATTTTAATCTTATATAGTCCTCATCAGATCATTATAATATAGACGCTATTTGTGTTAATCTGCTCAGAGAGAAATGTTGAGAATTGCATTAAGTCTTTTCTTTAATGTGTCCCATCAACATTACATGCTGATTGTTCATTGCTGACAATTTTGGCAGAATCGGAGCTGTGATAAGTGACAGGCTGCAACAACTGATACATATGGTGGGAAAAGTGACCTGGGCACCTGCCTGATGGGCAAAATATAGTTAATTACTGGCTAGCTTTAGACATGAGCTAATAGCAAATCATTTTTAAATGTTATCATTTATGTTTCAGGTTCAAGATAAAGTGCTGCAAGTTTCTGGAGAACTTGTGAATGAAGGTGGCGTGACGTTCATTAAATGCTCTGTGGATGGCGCACTTTGTAAATCCAAGCTTGTTCTCATTGATAACACTATCCATCTCTTTTCAACGGTAACACAGCAGTATATCAATATTTGCATTTATTTACACAATGTTAATTCTTTTTCTTTATAGATATCAACTTTGTTACACAGCAAATCACCTCAAACTACCCCTAGGCCAGTGACAAGGTTTTTTGCGCAGAAGTTGCAGAAATTATTTCGGTGTTCCTGGTGTCCACAAGCAAAACAAATAATAACTGGGTATAAATAGGGTGGGGGCATTAGAATGTTAAGTGCCATTCACGCATGCTGTCGCGCTATGCACTTACAGTGCGGCATTTGAATGGCACCCCAATGCACGTCCCGGCCACAGTGCGTGGTACTGCAATACTGTGCATTGCAGTGCGGTGGGAAAATGTAGTGCTTGCACAGTATTGCGGTATAGTCTATAGTTGAAAGTAATACATTGCCCCTGCAATCCTCCCCCCCAGCTTCTTCAATGACAGGGGAAAAGCTAGCAGCATGATGGAAATTATGCTATTCCATTCCCAGTATATTTGCTGTGTTGTAATAACATTCATTATGTATAATCATTACTATTTTTATATGAAAAACTGCACACCTCTCCCCGCCTGCCTACCTCTCTCAGCCTCCGCAGTCAGGCTGTCCTCCCTATCCTATTTGATATCTGCTGCACTCTCAAGTGCAGGGCGGGACTTATTATTTTTCCGCCGGCTCCTGCAGGCTGCTATATAAAGTCCCTTCTCGGTCTCCCTGCTGAAGGAGGGCCCCCCTATGCAGTAAGAACGCTGCGACCCACTGCAGCAGGGGTTGCGACCTACTTTTGGGTCGCGACCCATTGGTTGAGAACCAAGGCTCCAGAGCATACTACTTTGCTGTCATTACAGTAGATGGGGATATTGCTATTCAGTATACAGGCATTGTTTTATCTCACACTGATATATTGTTTGCTGTTCCTGACACTGTCCATGTGTTATTGCTGCAGGAGGACAGTGTCCAGCTGGGTATTCCTGTTCCCAAGTTTCTCTCTGAAGTAAGCACATCAGGAAGTCAAGGAGGGGCTGTAGCACCCATGACTGGAACTATAGAAAAGGTAATTCATTTTTACCCATTTTGTCTTTAAGGTAAAATGTTTTAATAATAAGCTGTAATAATGATTTATACAAATACATCCAAAAGCAGCGCTGAAAATAAAGGCAATAAACACAATATGATAACAAATGAAATGCAGTATATTAGATACAGTCCACATAAGTTTCTAAATCAATCTGCACTAATAATAAACTAATGAAATCCACATAAAGTGATCAGTATTCCTGTATTGAGATGTCCACACATCACCACATTACCAGTCGAAAAAGAACTCATCAGAAATATAGACCCCTAAATTCTAGGTCAAAAATCACTTCTCATAATGATCCCCACTGTACGGTCCTGATTGCCTGGGAAGCTGTTGTTCTATCGAAAGAACACCGATTCACGGTCACGACACTGCAAGGCAGTGTGGCTTCCTGATTCCCGACAGTGTCGCTAGGCAGCGTGAAGCCGGCTTCCTTGCCAACCAGAAGCCAATACTTGTATCAGTGCAGTTACCGAGTATTTGGAAGAATACTTGTACTCGCCCAAATTCTCTGATACTTCCCTCGATACCGGAACTTCCAGTCAGAGGGAGATTCCCTCTGACCGGTAGTGCCGTAAGGGAGCATGGAGTCAGCTTCCCGGCCAATCAGGAAGCCGAGAGGCGGATCATGGAGTGCAGCCCGGCTTCCTGATTGGCTAGGAAGCCGGTTTCATGTTGCCTAGCAACACTGCGAGGCAGCCTGGCTTCCTGACGAAGCTGGGAGGCAGGCCATGACGTGCCACCTGGCTTCTGATTGGCCGGGAAGCTGGCTCCATACTGCCTCATGGCACTGAAGTTCCGGTAGCAAGGTAAGTATTGGAGCATTTGGGAGAGAACGGTATCAGTGCATCCTTAGTAGAAACTGTAGGTATTTAGCTGGCCAGCTAAGTCAGTTTAGATGCAAACAAGTATTTCTTATATGGAAAATGTGCAATAACGTCTAAAACCCCTAATCATGAATCAATCAATAGACCTACTAGCTGTAATACAATGTATTTACTATATGTGGTTTGTTTGTAGGTGTTTGTAAAAGTTGGAGATAAAGTAGAAGCTGGAGATCCTCTGATGGTCATGATTGCTATGAAAATGGAGGTAAGTCTTCATGCATAGAACTGAATGACTTTATCTGTAGATACCCTGTAGACAATGGCAGCCCAGTATGTCTGTCTTCATCTGGATCAGCAGATTAATGGCTCTACATATCGCGACTGTGACAGAGCCAAAACCTCAGTATGTAATATTTTTCCTTAAAGAAGAACTCCAGGCAAATTAGGTCTAAGGTGCTGTGAGTCATCATGTCCTATACAGTGTATAGGACGTGAGGACGCTGAAGGACATTTCGTTGCTGAAGTGGAGGGAACGAAAGGCTCAAGGGACTGGCCTAGGAGCCAGCCGGGATCACGGTTCCAGTGAGTATAACTCTGTTATTTTAGCTGCCTCGGTAAAAGGAGCACCTAATCCTACACTGCAAGGGTTAAGATTTTATTTGCCTGGAGTTCTACTTTCATTTTTTGGCAAACTCGTATTTAAATACAAAACATTTTTTTCAATGTAATTTTACTCTTGTTAATTTACTTACGTCTCTTATGTGCTCCCTTTTTGGTTCTTTGTATTCCATCAGAAATTAAGTTAGCAGGGCTGACACCAACTGCTTAGGAATACAGAGGTGTGTTGTCATGTCAAAGGGGAAAATAGGAGCACACTATATTTCTAGCACATTAACGGTGATTTTTCTGTACTTGCAGTGTGTTCAAAGGAATAAAACATGGGAAATGTGCATGTAATCCAGAAATGTACTATTTTTTTTTCTATTTTGCCTTAACATATGTTTTGAAGCAGATCTTGCACCTAAATTGCAAAGTCTGCTTTTTCAATGTGCCCCCCCTCCCTCTCTAAGAAACGCTGCACAAAAGCATATGAAAAACACCTGTAAGGACAAAAAGGTTAAATAATAAGCTTACCTTTCACCAGGCTTCATGGTGCCTAGGTGAGTGTGACATGATCCTTCTGGGGAGATCTAGCCTGCATCTCACTCAGAAGATGATCCTGCACTGTGCTGCAGCATCTTCTCACAGGATTCAGAGTACCCGGGATCTCACCGGCAGGATGGTGCAGTCACCCCCTGCACTATGGGAGCCAGAAAGAGGTGAGTATATCTTCTTCTTTTTTTTTTTTTACCTGCTGGTGTTTTACCTTTTAGGTTTCTTACAACTTCTCTGCAGGGCGGAGGGGTGAACACTGAAAAAACAGACCTTGCTAGGTTCACTTTAAAGCTGAACGCCAGGCAGAATTCTGTCTCCATATCCACCTCCTAAACCTAATATTTTATAGTCCATCCTGAATTTACCATAATCTGTTTTCCTTTACAGCACACAATACGAGCACCCAAAGCAGGCACCATCAAAAAGGTCCACTTCAGAGAAGGAGTACAAGCCAGCCGACATGCTCCACTTGTTGAGTTTGAAGAAGACTCAGAGTGACAATGTTTCCATGAATTTTATTCTTGTGTTATTACAAGAAATATTAATATAATGTTGCACTGTGACCGCTATTTAACACAATAAACATTCTTGATATGAATACCAATGTCGCTTTGTGTCTTTATTTAAAGGCGTATTAAACTCTTAAACTTTTTTTTTCAATAATGAATCCAGATCAAACATATATACAGTTCATTGCCCAGCAAAGTATTTTTGCCCAATCACTTACAGTCAACATGTTTCAAAACAACTCTCTCAGTTCGGCTTCCCTAAACTTCGGCGTCTCCAGCAACTGTTCATCTACTAGCTTAGAGGAGAGAGGAGGAAGGAAAGGGGATGAGGGACTGGATTGCTTTGCTGTTCATGGTTTTTTTGGAGACGCACACAGCATACTAGCACACACAAGGGTGATATAATGGATATCAATGAATGGGTTTTTGGGTGACGATTTATTGAGCTGTCCTTTTGACATGTTTTTAGTTTGATCAATGCGGCGCCATCCACAGGTCACTACAGTACCCCTATAAGAAAGGGCATATGGAACAGGTGTACATTGAGGATATCTGCATGATACTGTCCTAGGGTGACAATGCTGTTCTTCCTCTCCTACTGTATGGTGAGTCAGTGGATATGAAGCGTGTTATTGGAAGGATTACCAGGTTAAAAACAAGTTGAAAAATGGCTGAAAAATAAAACATGCCGCTCCCTCCCACTGCCTGAGGTGGCCAGGAGAAGGGGGAGCGGTGGATTAAGCCAAGGTGTCAGCTAGGCGGGAGGCGGCGACTTAAGGAATAATAAGCTGCAATATATAATTGTATATATACAATATATATTGTTTCGTTCCTAAGTTTATATTCCCTGCAACTGATAGGCAGCAGTCACTGTTCGTACAACTCTATTCGCCCAGCACCTTTGATTTTTTTTTTTAGACGAAGTTTGTTGAACCATGAGGGTCACCCGCTGCTCAAATTTTGTGTGAATGGCCAGCTTTATTATAATGTATACATTCATTAGATAGACCATCTCACGGGAGGAAAATGCCTTTCCCTGAGATCTTGTGAGATCACAGATAAGATTTCCCAGCAATGCTCTGCTGATGACAAGGCAATCCTAATGTGCATTGCTTTGGCAAACTGAAGTAATTTTGCCCTTTCAAAGCAGGAAGTGCATACTCTGCAAGTGTAAATATTTCAAATCCACAGCATGCTACACCTGACATGTCTATGTTATTATTAATCATCATACACAGAGGGACGCATTGGTAGAAGTTTTTTTTAGTGTAAAGGTCCGCTTTAAGGTCATGGGCTACAGGATTTAGTTTAACTGTAGATTAGTATTTAGGGTTTAAGTGTTAAAAGACAGAAATATGGGAGCTGTTTTTAAAGGTGCAGGCTCTGGTGCCATGTTTCCTGACTTCACTTAGAGGATATCCAACCTGAAACAAGCACACACTGATTAAAGGAGAACTATAAGGTGTGTGATTTACACTCATCCTCATAGTTAGAGCTGAAGTGTGACATTGAAACTGTCACACGTCGACTCTATAGATCGGGAAGTGAGCGAACACATATCGTCGCTCGCTCGCTTCCCGATCATCTCCCTGCAGAGAGCGGTGGTGACTGTCAGTCACCACTCTCTACAAGGATTCCCCGCTCCGGGACTGGAGGAACGGACAGGGGAGGGGGAGGGCGCGGGCACAGCTGGCTCTCAGTATATAGGGGGCAATAGCCTGCTATATACCGAGTTTTGGGTCACGGAAGGAGGTTAGTATATGTCATTCCGTGACACTAAAGAGAACTATGGGATAAAAAGGTTACCCTATAGTTCTCTTTTAAATCTAAAATTCAGTCCTGTCCTGTATTCTGTTACCAGCTAACCAGGGACACTGATCTCCAGACAGCCCAACTCTCCCGGGCGCTCCGGGAGTCTCCCGCTATTAGCTAGCGGCTCCCGGCCTCCCGGAGAGAAAAGCTTTCTCCCAGAAAGGTTTACTCTGCTCGACCAAGCAGAGTAAACCTTTCCCTGCTCTGTTTTTTTTCTTCTTCTGACATCGAGCCGTTGGCTGCCGTCAGAATAAAAAACTGATGCTGTTAATCTGCAGAGGGGACCTGAAGTTCTCCATCAGGTCCCCTCTAGTGATTGACAGCAGCAGAGGGCGGGTGCAATAGCTAGTTTGCTATTGCAAAGTGAAATTGCCAATAGGAATCTAGCTATGCATTCCTATGGTGATTTGTTTTATTCTAGTCTGACGGCAGCAGAACCGCCCAGCCAATAGAAAACAGTTGGGTGGAGCTAGCTGTCACTGCTAGCTCCGCCCAGTCATTTTCTATTTTATTTTGTACTACTTTTTTAACTGTTTTTCTATTCTGCTCGGTACCACAGAGGTCGAACTCCTTCTGCACTTCGGGTCGGCCGAACATGCTGAGCATGTTCGGCCGTCCCGAAGCCACCTGATGTACGGCTGATTTCAGCCGATATACGGCTGGAATCAGCCATACCAGCCTGAAGTGAATAGCCGAACAGCGTTCGGGTCGGTTATTCATTTGGCTGCCTACGGCAGCTTAGTGAATAGACCCCTAAGATGAGGTCCCTTATTTAACTGGTATTGATCTATCAGTTTAAATCGGCTAAATAGATTCCAGTTTTATAAAAACAAAAGGTGTGCAAAGCCTTACAGTCTCTGTTTTCTTCAGAAAGCAGCCATGGCCTGAGTAGAAAAGCCTGAACTTTGCACACCTTTTTTTATATCCCCAAAAAGTATTGAGCTGATTTAACCTGGAAGTTCAGTTGGGCTTTAACATAAACTCGTCACCAGTTCACCTTCTTCTGAAAATGCTGACTGCCTGGCTGTTGTCCACTGACTTCAATACTTACCAAGTCACTGACATGGAATAAGGATCAGGAAAGTCAGAAAAAAGTCATAAATCCTTATCAACATGTTTGTTCAATATCGGTGACCCAGTTTCAATGGCTCAGCACAAACAGGCAACTACCATTTATGGAAGCCAGCAATGGCTACCTCTCTTCAAATGTCTTCCTTCAATGGAGAAGTAATGGGAGAGTAAACTGTACTCTTCCCAATACTTAGAGCCGGTGTGGGACACTGCAGCTGTCACACACCGGCTCTACAGATTGAGAGCTGGATGAACAGATAGGGTAGGGAGCGGGGACAGCTGGCTCTAAAGAGCCAAAGCCAGCTGTCAATCAGGCACCCGGGTAGATCCCAACTATATTGTCATGATCCTTCCTGTAGTCTGCTATATGCTGCATTGGGGTCACAGGAGTACATTAGTAAATATACTCCTGTGACCCAAAAGAGAAGTAAAGCCAAAAATGTTTTGACTTTATGTGTTAGGTTTTTAGAATAGAAGATTCTTCATGTTGGAACAAGAATACTGTATATAATATCTTTACCTGGTAAACTTCTGCTTTAGGTCCAAGTCAACAGCTGGTTTGCATACTTTCTATGCTTTATGCAAAGGGAGCATTTCTGACTAAATAAAACAGAGGAGCATGTATCCTACACTCTAGCACTCTTGCAAGTGTAAACTTAATCTGGTGAACAACAATAGTGGTTTCAGTACCTAATCGTGAAAATATAATAATAATATGCACACACTTTTTAGTATCTCAGTGACCCGAAATGGGCAGTGATTGAATCCAAATTAGTGAAATCAAATATATATTCTAATTCCCCTCTTAGATGTGTACAAGGGGTTAAATATTTAAAACAATCCCAACAATATAACGAACAGACACAAAAATAAACAGAATAATCTCAGCAATGTAACAAGCAGTCAATGTTTAAGATCTTTGCAGTTTATATGAGACGGGATACAAATGGTTAGTCTCCTTCTCTAAATGGTATTCAGAGGAATAGTCCGTTCATTTCTCTGATAAATATCCTCCAAAATGTAACCAACCAAACGTTGATTGAGAAAACCAGAGCGTTCTAAGGATCTAATAGTCCATCATCTCCTTTGATCTCCAAGTCAGGCCATCAGATGTAATTTAGCCTTATATCTTGATTATTCCACCGCCTCAGTGCCCAAGCCGGCACCATGTATCTATAGATGTCTCATAAGGTATACAAATGGAGAAAGGAGGCGAACCATCTAAGTGCAGTATTCAAGTACAGTTTATTTCTTAAAATATATGAATGCACTTACAGAAATCCAGAACTAATAAAGCCTTTTAAAACCGTGTAGTGGAAAATCAGCTATGAGAGGTGAAGACCAAACATCCTTTGACGCGTTTCGTAGATTAACTTTCTCAAAAAGGAGTCATATCCTACTGTCACCACAAAAACTATCATCTGCCTACAATATATTTCCAGTTATCACAAAATATGCAAACAAATATTGTGTCATAATTATTGCACATTTCGTATTATTAAGTATTTCTGAAGCAGACATGTTTTTTTTTTTCAAATAAATCAAGAGAGACAAACATGAAAATGTCCAGTGTCTCTGGCTAGCATTGGAGACAGCCTGATGAGCCTTACCCACTTGATCTAAATATCCATTTATTGAGTTACATTTATACTCCATTAATGTACATTAGTTGGGTAGTTATAACATCTACACTGGTGTGATTTTTTTTTTAACATATGTTATCTAGTAACAAAACAGGTTATTCGCTAACATACTGCCACACAAGTGTAAGGAAGGTTTGGTACATACCAGAAGACCAGTACAAGCTCAACCATATACACTTCGTATGGCTCGTGGCTCTGTCTGCAGCATCATAGGCAAATGTCTATTAGCTTATTTAAACAAATGTGTGCCATGGACAGGCTGCAAAGTGGTTTTCAGCTTTTTCCTGACTACCTGTGACCTGATTTGTTATCCTGCTTTCCAGTGTATGACCTGGCTTTTCTCTGGATCTCTACCTGTCCATTGTGACCTCGGCCTGCTTACTGGATTCTGCCTTCTACCCTGTAGCTCTCTATATGTTTGATAACTGCTATGGCTTTTGGCTCGTGGTTCCTGATTTGGTACTCTTTTGCTCGTTGTTGTTACCGACCATGGTTTGTGACCCTGACTCTGCTCCTGGTTCCTGATTTGGTACTCTGCTGCTTGTTGTTACCGACCATGGTTTGTGACCCTGACTCTGCTCCTGGTTCCTGATTTGGTACTCTGCTGCTTGTTGTTACCGACCATGGTTTGTGACCCTGACTCTGCTCCTGGTTCCTGATTTGGTACTCTGCTGCTTGTTGTTACCGACCATGGTTTGTGACCCCGACTCTGCTCCTGATTTGGTACTCTGCTGCTTGCTGTTACTGACTATGGTTTGTGACCCTGACTGCTCCTAGTTCCTATTTTGGTACTCTGCTGCTCGCTGTTACTGACCTTGGTTTGTGACCCCCAATTCTGCTCCTGGTTCCTTATTTGGTGCTCTGCTGCTTACTGTGACCCACCTTGGTTTGTGACCCGACTCCACTCCAGGTTCACAATTTGGTACTCCACTGCTTGGCTGTTACTGACCTCGGCTTGAGACCCTGACTACATTACTGTTACCCCAGTATTCTGACATTCGGTCCTGGTCCTGCAGCCTACAGTCATCTAGTCTACTCATCAAAGCTTCTACGCAGATCCAGTCCAGCCTGCAATACAAGCATTCACGTCACTCTTAGAGTAGAGTCTTGGTATACCATTTCTTTGACCACTTCTTTACTCTGGACTACCAGGTACCTGGTTACGCCTACAAAATATAGCTAAAAACTTTGGTTCGGTCCCCTTTGGTGTGTGTAACAGCTGAGGCCTGCATCTCAGTTTCACAGCCTTGTCATGTTCTGTGTCACAGAAGCACTATTTATCATATCAGGAACATACTGTATATTTATAACAGATTCCCCAAAGACATTTTCTGAATTATTATTCAAGGATTTGTCAGGATTCACCCATCAGTTTCTGCCCACATTTACTCTATTCATTATACAGGTCGATGATTGGTGAATCGTGCATTATCAAATCTTGCCAAGTCGAATGTTGAAAGTACAGTAGACATCTTTTTCAGTCATTTTGATGACTGAGTCTTTTGTCAAATCTTCATAAATCACTTGGTATCAAATATCTTAACTTTCTGCCAGAGCCACCTTTCTATTTCCTGCCTCACTGGTGCTTTGAACTCGGCTATATGACAACAAGATAAGTTTATGCAGTTGTTGCTTTTTTTAAGCTTCTCCGGCTCTGCGTGCATGAAATGTTTAATGGCCAAATATGAACCCATTGCACAGAACATGACAAAATCTGCAACTTTGGATGGAGATTGTAACGGTTCTCCTTCTATCATACACAGGTGGAGTAACCTTGGCTTTACGAGGCAGAAGCATCGGTCTATGACAGATCTTGTCTTCTGGTGTGCCCAGTTATAGCGTTCCTCTACAAGTTTTGTAGTGGTAGAGGCTGGTGTCATCTGCCATACATTCATAACATACTCTGCTTACATACAGGTGTGGGCAAATATGTCTGTACCCTTACAGCTCATTGAACCAATGACATTTTGGAGTTCTGTGAAACCAAAGCAAGACAGGTCTGATCAATGTTCTTGCAATGGTGTAAATAGATATTGTCATTGCCTCAGCCTTGTTGTCCTTAAAGTATTGTGATTCCTCCACCAGAATGACTGTGGCTTTAAGTTGGAATGCTGGTGGGTTCACCCCATGTAGGGAGGACCATGTCTGCAGAAAAGCTAAATAAAGGGGTAAGGAACTGTAAAACGTTTTGGTACCATGGAGGCCTTAGTAGGTTTGTCTGTGAAGGTTCTCAATCATCCAGGTCATGGTATATCTGTAAAGAATAAATCAAAGCAACTGGACTTGCTGTATATTTCTTGAAAATGTTTCACTGGTCATCCGACTAGCTTTCTCAATTCAGAATGACAAGCGAAATGTCTTCTAGAAAAATACAGCAAGTCCAGTGGAAAAATACAGCAAGTCTTTCCCATACCCAGTGGGTATGGGAAGACCTTGGTGGAGTGGCGAGGCTTGTGGGTATCAAAAGGTACCAGGGGTTCACTAGAAGTGCCTAGTGCATCCTCAATCTTCAAGGATTCCCTAATTGACTTGATCGGAGCTGCAACAAGTTCCTTCTGCCAAAGTAACACAGAAGCTGATGCTTCATCTTTGCACCCTGAAAAAGCATGATCAGGTTCCACCAGGCTAGGTGTGTCAGACACCAGAGTTACTTCCTCCTCAGCATCTGACCCTTCAGAAGGACCAGGAGAGGGAGGTGGACATTTCCTCTGAGGTTTTGCATGTATTCAGACATGATTTGAGGATCTACAGCCCAGTTATACACAAATATACATTTTTGTTAATAATTAGAGCACTTGAATGCTTTTTTAAGATTTAACTCCTGGGTTTAGTGTCAGTTTAAGGTCCAATACACAAGATGAGAATGTCATTGGCAGAGTGAAAAGATTCAAAAGACAGGGCTTTGCCCGGGACCAGAGAGGCCTCTAACAGGGAGCCTGAAGGAGTAAAAACCTGTATTTCAGCCATAGGCTCATGAACCAAAGGGAAAACTGTATCCAATAAGTCCCCAGCAACATGAGTTGTGTTGGCCATGCCCTATAGAAGTGTAGTCATCAGCAAATGGGACAGGATTGTCCAGATGAAGCCATAGAAACGTACTGCCCCCACTGTACCCATGCACACACCAACAGGTAACATATGCAGGGAAAGTTGCCTGAACTTTTGCAGTCCGAGTGCAGCTTCCCGACCAGAAACAGCTCCCTAACGCCCCTCGATCGGAGTGGAATTGACATCAGGTCAGGGCAGGAAGGTCAGAGGCAAAATGGCTGCCATGGCTTCGGCTCAACCTCAAGTAGGCCGAAGTTCATCACCAGCCTTGGGTAAAAGGCTAGCCATCATGGGGTTCATAGAGGGGGAGTGAAGGTTCAATTAAAAAATTAACTAGTGTAAAAAAAAAGGATAAAACCCCTAAAAGGGCACCTTCAGTCCTATCTCCTTCATGCTAGGCAAATACCTGAGCTGTCTATAACAGACAAGGGTTTGACCACCAACGAAGGCCACGTCTAGGCTGTTTGTACCTATCATCCTACTTCTGTGGGCGGCACTATAACTAAAAGGTCTAAGATCTTTGCTGGGTCCTACAATGGACGGAAATTATTTTTTGTTTTTAAATTATTTTTGCTTTTAGAATATATAGAAAATAAAACCATTCTAAAAGACAACACTGCTATATGAAAGCCTTGTTTGCCCCTCTACCCACCCAAACAAAATATTTAACACTTTGGTGTCCTAAGTTGTTGCCAACTCAAAAGGGCCATAAATGTATCTAAAGCCACGTTTCTCTTGTTTTGGGTAAAAGAACTCCAGGTGAAAAAGTAGGGAGTTGTGGAAATTTCTGTCAGGTTTTACACCACACTCGTCCCCTTTAGGTAGATTCACTCTCTATTTGTCCTACAAAAACAGAAAAACATAAACAGCGCTCTCGGATGGGGAATGCTAGCTAGCGTACATGTATGCTGCCCTGAAGACCTGTGAATGCAGATAAACAGAGGAACACAAAAGGGTGCAAAAACACCGAAATGGAGCACTAGCGGGTTGGACTGGAGTGTGTATCACAAAGATTGTACTGTTAAGGAATTGTTGGCAGAGAATACGTGTAATGGTACTTACATGTGGATCCAGGAATCAGGATGTGAGCGGCCTGTGCGGAGGATCGGGACTCTCGTGTTGTCAATTGGTGTGCTGTTTGGGAGGATTCGTCCACCAGGAGGAGATGCTGTGGAAGGAGAGAGGCGGCTCTGTCCGTGATGTTGCTGGAAGAGTGTTGACTCTGGGCAGTGTGATGGAGAGTCAGGTGTAACCCAAAAATAGCGAGCCCAAACTGAGCTACTGTGACCGCGGTAGTGAGGAAAGGCACTCGATCTGTGTCAAGTCGGCTGAGGGCGGTGTGCACGGGTCAGTGTGCAAGCGTGGCTGACAAATCCCGGGTGATCGGCTTAGTGAGGGGACAGGGGTGTAGTGGATGGGGGTGAGCAAGGAGCGACGCGTTTCGAGGTGTTTAACCTCTTTTTCAAGCTCGAGTAGAACAGTCTCTTTACAGGACCCGCTAGTGCTCCATTTCGGTGTTTTTGCGCCCTTTGTGTTCCTCTGTTTATCTCTATTTGTCCTGATAACCACGGTCTCCGTAACTGGAAGTGAGGGAACATTCAACATTTTGGGCTATCAATGTGTGCACTTGCTCCATAGGTCTTTCCTTCCTCTGGAGAGATCTCCTCTCACTTCCTGTTGTTTCCAGGTCAGGAAGTAAAGAGAAATCTCCCCCAATAAAACACATACAGCAAAAAAATAAATAAAATGAAACAACCTGATCGGGGTCAGGATTAGTGATGTGCCGGGGCTTGGTGTGAACCCAGTTCATCTGGGCCCATGTAAAACTGTCTTATGCCCCCAATGATTTGCGGCCACGTTGCACTTACATGTCACAAAGGGGTGCGGGGTTCCTCTGCCACAACTGAAGGGCGCAGGTTTGGACAAACTCTGGTGAACTGGGTTTAGACAGGAAATAAAGAGAAATCTCCCCAATGGGACACATACAGCAAAGAACCTGACTGGGGACATGATTCTAGTCTAAGAGTGAAAAACATGTCTCCAAATACATTAGGCTGAATATGTATTAGAAGGACACAATGTAAAGGTGTTTCAGTGCAGTTTTATAAACATTCGCTCAGTATGTATAGCGAGCAATGGGTCCTC
This sequence comes from Nanorana parkeri, assembly GCF_000935625.1. Taxonomy (NCBI): domain Eukaryota; kingdom Metazoa; phylum Chordata; class Amphibia; order Anura; family Dicroglossidae; genus Nanorana; species Nanorana parkeri. The sequence goes on along the minus strand of NW_017307271.1, from coordinate 441,848 downwards.
CCAGGCAGTATGGAGCCTCATAACATCTCACAGACACCAATATAAGTCCGAGTGAAATGACTTCCCGCCACTGTGTCCGTGTCTATGTGTGCGGGTGAGGCTCCTCCGGGCCCCCTCTCCGCCCTAGCAGTGTACCAGCGCCCATGTTCCCCGTCTATCCCGCGCCAGACTCGCTGCCTGTGCCGGCCCCGCTCTCCCCCCTGCCCGCCGCAGGCCGCAGCATCATTGCGCATGAGCGAGATCGCCGAGAGTCCGTGAGAGCGCCACTCACACTCACCGGGAGGCCGAGCACCAACATGGTGAGTGAGAGGAGCGGGCCGGCCGCTGACTGACACAGTGCGGGGCTCACACGGGGGGACGGCCTGCTGGGTGCCAGGCCTCCGGTATGGCGTGGGGGGTGTTACAGAAGAAGGAAGCGCATGTCGGAGGCGGCCAGCCCCGCTAATCTAGCTCGGGGTCTCGGGGCCTAGTTAGGGACTGATCGGGAAGCAGGGAGTTACCAGGCTGACTGAGCCTGGGAGCAGCACTGGTATAGTGTCAGGCGTGTGGTATGTACATAAGGAGGATGTGGCAGAGAATGCTGCATATCTATGGAGGTATCACACTGCCATCCCTCTGGTGTCATGGCACACATGGATGAGAGCAGGCAATGACTCCTTCCAGACACACACCGTACAATCTTTTATCCTGCTACTATACAGACTGATCATACCACATGGACTGTCCTTACATCATGAAAACACTGTATAAGAGTGGAAGACCAATGCTATGTGTACAAGTACACCCTCAGTCATCTCTGGGGTGTGAAGATGAGAGGTCACAGGGTCCTCCTCCATGAAGCTTCACAAACTGGGTATATGGTCCTGTGTGACTAAATATGTCACGGACTGACAACATGGTCAGCAATTAAAGCTGAACTCCAGGCACAGAAATGTTCATTTAAATCTATTTCTCAGTAGTCACAGAGGATATAAAACCGCTTTGTGTGCTCCAGATGCCTTTACAGAACCTTATATTTGCCTTGTAAATGGGGCAGTGGCACTGTACATAGTCTGAGCGAGCAACTCCAGCTGTGGTGGAACTACAAGTCTCATGAGGCATTGCAAGACTGACAGTTACAGACATGACTTGCAGAGGCATTTTGGGATTTGTAGTTCAAGCACAGCTGGAGGGTCAGGGGTTTCCTGCCCTTGTCCCACCCAACTGCATGAAGGGGGCGGATACAAGACCTATCACTCTGCCGAAGAAGAGAGAGCAGCCCTGACCGGTCTTTATTAGAGGAAGCTCCAGTATGACATTTTGCACTGGAAAACTGCACAGAAGTGGAAAAATAAAATATAAATCTCTAGAAGTTTGTTGTATTTTTTTGGCTGAAGCTTCTTTTGCCAAAAAGATTTCTCTTGCTAGAGGTTTTTTTTTTCCCCTTCTGTGTACATCCCGCCCCTTCATCCCGCCCATTGCTACATCCCATCCTATGTTTCATCCCGCCCGTGGCTACATCCCATCCTATGTTTCATCCCGCCCGTGGCTACATCCCGTCCTATGTTTCATCCCGCCCGTGGCCTTCATCCCGCCCTATGTTTCATCCCGTCCTATGTTTCATCCCGCCCCTTGCTACATCCCGTCCTATGTTTCATCCCGTCCTATGTTTCATCCCGCCCCTTGCTACATTCCGTCCTATGTTTCATCCCGCCTCTTGCTACATCCCATCCTATGTTTCATCCCGCCCGTTGCTACATCCCGTCCTATGTTTCATCCCACCCCATTCTCGGCATGCTGAGATAGAACCAAGTGCTAGGGACCAGGTACATAGAGGAGTTGCATCATCAGTGGCTGTCCAGTGATGGAAGAGGAGGTGGGAGAAATTGCGGCAGAGGGACCAGTGACAGGAGTCCGGACCAGTCATCTCTGAGGCACAGTCAGAGGTAAGTGTTCCATAATGTACAAGTATGTTGTGATGCTTGCACATTATGGCGAGGCCACCCTGTTCTGGTGGCAACTTAGAATTCTGAATGGTCCCTCTCTCGGTATGTGACAGCGGTTATCAGGCCAAACAGACAAAGTGTGTCACCCTGGGGGCCCCATTTATATCTTTACATTGCGGAAACACTTTAAATGCAATGCGAACATGCACCATCGCACAGTGGTAAAGCATGTGCATTGCATTGCGCCACAACATGCCATACAACAACATAATGGGGGGAATTTATTCAAACTGGAGCAATTTTCCATGGCAACCAGTCAGCTTCTCTTTTCAGTTAAGATTTGAAAATGAAAGGGAAAAGCTGATTGGTTGCCATGGGAAACTTCTTCAGATTCTGTCTGCCCCAGCTTTTATAAATTCCCCTGAATGTGTTTTACTACAAATGTGATATGCCTGATTTTCGGGACATTTTGGAGAGTTGGTAACCCATTTATTTCAATGGTTTGCACGTTAATCTGCGACAACACTCTGCAAAAATGTAAATAGGGACACACCCAAGAAAAACCCCAAAAAACTGACAGGCTTTCTTGTTCTTCACCAAAAAAAAGGTTTAGGCTGCAGATGTAGTTTGAGTAAATAACATGATTAGTATCGGTCAGTCTAGTATGGGGATAGGTGTACCACACCCCTAAAGGTGCCCACACACCTTACGATAATCGCGGGAAATCCCGCGATCGTAGGATTATCGTAAGGTGTGTGAGAGCTGTGCGACCTCTGTTACTGTAAGGTCGCACAACTTTTATCTTGGGAACATGTTCGAAAACCAGCCGAACATCGTGGTTTGTGGCATGCTCGCAAGATAAAAGCCGCATCCGCAAGCGCACACTGCCCGTTCAGCATTGCAGTCATCGGAAGCCTGCCCCTCAGCGGGGCACGCTTGCGATCATCGCAAGTACGATCTGCCTGTCCAAGATAGGCAGATTGTACGTTTTTTAAATTACCTTACAACCATCGCAAGACTTTTGTCTTGCGATGGTTGTAAGGTGTGTGCCCAGCTTTACACTATTGTGGCTCCCAGACAGTACTTGGAGCAAAGCTGAAGGCACTCTCCTTGTGGAGAAGTCCAGTGTGAAAGCGTCTCCCAGCACAACACATATATGTAAGGAAAAGCTGGCATTCTTTGTGATTAAAGGAAGAGCGTCAGTTCATACATTGAAACTGAATATTTATTATTATTATTATACAGGATTTATATAGCGCCAACAGTTTGCACAGCACTTTACAATATAAGGAAAACATTACAATCACAATACAATTTAAGACAAGATGGTAAGGAGGGCCCTGCCCGTGAGGGCTTACAATCTAAAAGTTCCAATCTAAAAATGTATAACACATTGCGGTCCTGTTACGTTTCATTAACCCCTTCATGACCGAGGCCTTTTAATTTTTTGCACCCATGTTATAATTCACATATTAGGCCTGAAAATTACTTCAAACCCCCCAAACATTATATATTTTCTGAAAGCCAAGACCCTGTAGAATAAAATGGTTGACTGGTTGAAGTATAACCTCTTTTTAGATAGCCTCACTATCCTTCAGAGGTGGTACCTACGGTATTCTTTTTGTATGCAAATAGGTTATCAATCATACCTATTGTTGTTGTGTATTTTCATACACCATAGTGGTAGCGTTTTTTCTATTTAAAGAATAAAATGGTGGCAGTTCCAAAATTTTATGTTGCACGATATTAGCGCACCCTAAAATTTGATGAAAAATGCACACATGTTAAATTTAGTGCCCCAATACCCAATAAAATGCCCATTAATAAAATATAAAAGATGAGGTTACGAGGAGTAAATAGATACCCAACATGCCCAGGTTAAAACGCCAAATTTCAGTACATCAAAAAGTCAATTGACGACGCTTTAAAAGCCCCCACAGGTCATCAGTTTTGAGATGCGCATAAATATTGGCCCTAGAATTATTGCTCTCTGGTGTGTGCGGCGATACCCAACATGTGTAGCGCGATCGTTGTTTTCGTACGTAGGCACACCCGACACATGTTTATGTTATGACGTGCATGCTCGTGGGGGACTTTTGAAAAAATGTTTTCATTATTTTTACATTCATTTGATATTATTTTTAAAAACATATTTGTATTTTTTTAAAACTTTAATTGCTATGACATAAAGGGGACTTACAAGCCCCCCATGTGATAGCAGACTGGTGGTGACGGGTACTCTTTTTAAGGTGATACTGGGAGTCCAAAGACCCCCCAGTGTCACCTTTACACTTTAAGACTCCTCCCCAGCTTTCTACAGACACCCAAGATGTCCCGGGCCTGTAGGAGGGGCAGCGGAGCCCAGGAAACATGGGGGGGGGGGGGCAGTTTACCAGACCGGAGAAGGGTTCTGGCGACGGCTGAGTCACCAGAATCGCTTCTATTGTAAAGCCGACAGTCGGCTTTACAAATGTAAACAGAGTCCCGGCGTCTTTAGCCGCCGGGAGTCTGTTTAAAGGGGCCCGCTGCCAATAACGTACTATGGATAAAATGAATAAGCTTTAACCCCTTAGTGACCAGTGACAGTCACTAAGGGGTTAAAGCTTATTCCTCTTATTCAGTTGGGTGTCCAACATCTTTCATAAAATATGTAAACTAAATGTATTAAATTGTATAGACCAGGAGCCAGGTATCCAATGTTCCTTAAAAATGACAGCTGATAGAGATACACAAACTTCTTGTTTTGTTGGCAGTTCTCCTTACAGTGGCGTTCCCTCTTTTCACTAAGAAGAAGAAAGGAAGTACTGCACTGCACCCAGTGCTTCTATCCATTAGTCAAGTCACATTCCGTGTGTTTATCCCCTTGTTCTGGGCAGGATATTGTCCTGTCTCTGGCCTTTCTACATTGATGGTACAGGTACCCCTAATCTTGATCTACATGGTTGCATAGCATAAAATATTTATTTCCAGGGTCGCAATATAAACGTCAGGAGATACGTTATTTCAAGGGTGTTCTGTTTCCTGTCCTAGTTAAGCATTAGGACCTGTCTGACGGGTTCATATTGAATGTGTTTCACTTGATCTGTATACAGAGACAAACACAATGTAAGGCATGTGAATTGGGTGTACGTAGAATGATAAGGAAATGTACTTTGTGCTTAACTCTATTTTGTTTTGTTATATGGAGAAAAAAAAAAACGCGTGCTTTTTTTTTTTTGAAGAGACCATGTTATTTTATAAACTTTCAGCAAAGTACAAACCTGTAAAGGAAAGTACAAACCTCTCCTGCTGTCCGCAATGCTCGGCACAGCTACGTCGTAGGGAACTGGTCACTGAGGTCCGGTGGGAAAGCCGCACTTCCTGGGAGTGTCAGTCTTCATGGTCCCACTGCAGCTCTCACTAGTTCCTCCTGCTGATTTCTTCATCACCCTGTGGGGGATCATGGAGATCGACACTCCTCTAAGTGCTGGTGTATCAGTGGACTTGGGTGGATTAGTCCTTTTGCAGTAGTGGCACATGCAGCAGGAAGGGCAAGTGTTCCGTTTTCAGAGAAGGGCTTTGCTGAAATACTTTTATATGTCACTGGGTTTCTTTAAGGCCGCCGTCATTGATTTCAATGGAAAATGCAAATTCCTAAATGCAGAGACATGACTGCAGCCTAAAGGAAACCTTGGTCTGAGAGTATATGAACTCTGACTTTTGCTGGCCTTTCCCTTACATTGTTATGGAGCAGGCCCTCGGTAAAAAGTAGTTGTGAAACGTCAAGTGCTGCAATTAGTTTGTAACAGTATTGCCTTCTCTCCACAGAACAAGTTGAAATCCTCGCAAAAAGATAAAGTTCGCCAGTTTATGATCTTCACACAATCTAGTGAAAAGACTGCAGTAAGTTGCTTGTCCCAGAATGACTGGAAGCTAGATGTTGCCACAGATAACTTTTTCCAGAATCCTGAGCACTATATCCGAGAAAGTGTAAAAGGGGCTTTGGACAGAAAAAAATTAGAACAACTTTATAACAGATACAAAGGTAAGTACAAGCAGTACACGGAAAGAGAATCTGCCATTGTGAAAGCAAACCAGGTTCTAAAGCTCAGCTTCCAGCCAATTTGGCAACAAGTTCAACAAGCAACAAGTTCACTATTAGTTGAATGCTTTCTGGTGAGCGGTCATCACTCTGCTTTGTAAAGAGTACTGTGTATCTGGGTATATGCAAGGCCACTGTGAGAGTAGGAGATGTTCCTCTTCTAGTTCAATCCCTTTCAGAGGTTAGTTCTAATTTTTGTTTGAAATGCATTTTTTGTTTATGTTCCTCTTTCTGTAGCCTGGACTCCAGTCCTCGATAGTGTGAACATTTTTGCTGAATAAGAAGGGCTCTTTAAAGAGACCCTGGCACCACCATTTACCCTGACTACTAAACGCAGTTAGGCCAACTTTATTAGGCTAGACTCACACCAAATGCGTTGGAGCTGCGCTGGCCATTTTTTCCAGCGCAAGGCAATTTGTAAAACAAAAAGGTAAATAGTGCGGTGCATCGGCACTTTGGTAATGTACACCAGCAGTTCTAGAAAATAAAAACTTCCTGAATGTTGGATCACAACACTTCCTGGCCTTGTATGTGTTTGTATATATGTGTATATATTAGAGGTGCACCGGAATAGAAATTTTGAAACTGAAATAAAAAAAAATTGTCATACCGAAAAATGTTTTAAAAAAAATAATATTTTCATTTATTTTTTTATAAGCTTTTAAATTTTTTAAATATTTTTATTCATTTTTTTTATTAAATATTTTTAGTTTTTACTTTAAGTGCTTTGGGGAAATATTAGGGGTCTAAACAGACACAAAGTCCTCAATCTCTTTTTCTGCAGCCCCTGTTATGAATGAACAGAAATCATCTATACTGAGTGTTCCTGTTCGTTGATAATATGAGGACAGAGTGTGTTTACTATAACTACGAATGAACAGGAGGTGATGGAGATCACTTCCCATTCATTCATAATTGAGGATATAGTAATCATACTCTGTCCTCAATTATCTACAAACACTCAGCGATCACTGAGTGTTTGTACCTCGCTCTCCTCTCTGACACCCACTGAGGCTGAGCGAGCAGTTCAGGGAGGAGAGCTCAGCCTCCTGTAACAGCAATCTGTTTCCGCCCCCACACCGCTCTGCTGGACTGTGATAGGAGGCTGAGTGGTGCGGGAGTAAAGACGCCGGCCGCTCACAGCACTCTCCTCCCGCAGCGCTCGGCTGGCTGTCACACTTTCTCTCCTCCCCGCTGGGACACAGAGCAGCGCCCAGCGGGGAGGAGAGAAAGCAGGGATGCGCCAACGTATCGGCAGGAAAATGGCATTTTCGACATTTAGCCAAAAGTGCCATTTTCGGTCGATATGTTTCGGTGGTCGATATATCGGTGTATCCCTAGTGTGTATGTCTGTGTGTGTGTACACTGAGTGGCCAGATTATTATGACCACCCCATCAGTACTTCGTTGGGCCGCCTCGTGACTCCACGAGATATTGAAAGGTGATGCAAGGAATCTGACACTGCACTGTTGCCTTGTACCAGTCTTGCCACTCTCCGTTCTGCTCTAACATTGACTAGTCGCTGACGGCCACAATTCGCACGTTAAGACCCAGCTCCATGGCTTGAGCGCCAACAATCATCCCACGCTCAAAGGCTGTTAAATCGCGTTGTTTACCCGTATCTTCAGATAAAAATCACTTCTACTGTCGTGGTAAACAACCTGCTTCCCTATTTATAATGGTCTGGCCCTCTAGCAACTTCAGAGCGAAATTATAGCTAATTTGCCTACAAACGTCACGTGGTCATAATAATCTGTGTGTGTGTGTGTGTGTGTGTGTGTGTGTGTGTGTGTAATGTATATGTGTGTGTATAAGATATATATATATATCTTCAAAGTAAGGTATAGAAGAACTCATGGCTCTTGCAGCAGTAAGTCAAAGCATCAGCATTTTGTTGTCAATGTTTCAATGAAGCTGAGTCCATATTTATCAAGAAACTAATAAAGCTCTTTTGAAATGTTGGTGATGAAATGTATTTATTTATTTATAATGGGTATTTATATAGTCCCTATCTCACATGCATACATAGAGGACTCTACCAGCATGTTTTTGGAGTGTGGGAGGAAACCCACGCAAGCACAGGGAGAACATGCCAACTCCTTGCAGATAGTGATCTGGCCAGTGCTGCAAGGCAGAAGCGCTAACCATTACGCTGTGCTGCCCATATAAAATGCTGATGCTTTGCCTTTTCTCCTCTGCAAGTCCTGCGAGTACCTTTTTATACCTACTTTGACATGTACTTTACAGAGTGTGCTGGGTACCTCTGGGTCTATATAATTTTTTTTTCTTTCCAAGATGAATGCATCATGAAATTAGGGCAGGGTATCCTCTAAGGATAGTGTCACTGCCCCAAAACCAGCATGCATGGATTCACTGAAGTTGGCCATATTTGCATTCTGCAGGCTTTCATATACAGCACCTCTCTTGTGTAGGGAACACAGCTGTGTGACTTTGCCTAAGCACACACCGGACTGGGCATTGTGTTCAGTAAATCATACTAGGCACTAGGTTTTTCCTCTTGTATGATTGCAGAAAACCTGAATCTAACTGATTGTTTTGGTGGCTACATGTTGAACTTCATCATTGTGGATTGTGCTGTCATATTAAATATATCATGCTTTTTCTGTCGTGCTTAGCAGTTTTTCTGAGCATTGCATAAGAATCATCCGTACAGACAAGATGAACACTCAGCCCAATCCATTCTTTCACCCAGCTGTCCCTTCTGATGTCTGAGCATGCTGATTTTTATTTCCTACACAGACCCTCAGGATGAAAATAAAATTGGAATAGATGGCATCCAGCAGTTTTGTGATGATTTAGCGCTCGACCCCGCCAGTGTCAGTGTGCTAATTATTGCATGGAAATTCAGAGCAGCCACACAGTGTGAATTTTCTAAGCAGGAATTTATGGATGGAATGATAGAATTAGGGTAAGTTGTACATACACGGTCACTTGTAAATGTAAGCTCACTTCAATTCTGTAGGAAAACACTTTGGTGTACATCCAATATTTGTGAAGGTTTGCAAAGTAATTGTGTTTTTAAGGTAAAAAAGAGAAAAAACAGACAAATATGTCCACATGGTCTCTTTCTGCCGTCACACTTCCACAGACAAATTTGTTGGTACCCATACAGCTCATTGAAACAATGCTTTATTCCTTCTGAAAAGAGATGAATAAAAACAATTGTCTCATATGTACCTGCATCCCTTTTTTATTATGTCACGTAGTAAAGCAAAGAAAGTGTGAAAGGAGAGAAAATATTGCTTATTCTAAAATGGCCTGGACAGATTTGTTGGTACCCCTAGAAAGGATTATAAATATTTGGATCATAGTGATATTTCAAAATACATTTTCTGTAATTAGTAATCTTGTAATCAAGCAGTCAGACTATTTAAATGGAGAAAAATATTTGCTCATCTGTTTGGTATAATTGTGTGCATCACACTGAACATGGATCAGAGAAAGCAAAGGAGAGATTGTCTGAGGAGATCAGGAAGAAAACTAAAGATCAGCATGTCAAAGGTAAAGGCTATAAGACCATCTCCAAGCAGCTTGACATTTCCTGTGACTACAGAACATGGCTGGAAAATCAGGCCTCAGATTGAACAGAAGGATAGTGATAGAAAGAGATACAAGCTGCACTCCAATATCGAGGTACATTAGTGACTGATCACACAATCTTTTTCAGCAACAGAGGACTCTAATGAAGTAGTCCCAGGAGGGCTCCACTGAAAACAAACAAAACCTTTGTGGAATTTGCTCAAATGCATATTGATTAGTTAGTGTCTGGGAGAATGTCTTTTGGACAGGTGAGACAAATATGGGCCTTTTTGGTAAGTCTCATCAGCTATATGTTCACCAATTAAAAAAAAAAAAAAACTTTCAAAGAAAAGAATGTTGCACCTACTGTACAATATGGGGGAAGCTCTGTTATGCTTGGGGACTGCTTCTGGCTGCAGGGCACTATGAAATCTCGAGAGTATTTGGGAATTTTGGAGTAAAACATTGCCCTCTGTTAGAAAGCTGTCTCAGGCCATGAGTTCTCCTACAGGCTAATGACCCAAAATACCAAAGAATAGCAAAGAACAAACACTGGACTATTCTGAAGTGGCCTTCTATGAGCCCTGATCTGAATCCTCAACCTGAGACAGAAGTTTCCTCGTGAAGAGAGGATCAAGCTTTATGTTGGCATGTGCAGAAGTCTCATTCTCTTCGGAAATTGCTTGTTTGCTGTGATTGCATCTAAAGGTTATGCAACTAAATGTTAGGTGCAGGGTCACATCAATTTAATTTGTTTTTATTTCTTAAAATAGTCTGTTAAATCAAAAGCAAATTCTGATTTTTATTAAATATGGAGTAAGCAATGATGGATGGCAATACATTTTTTTTTTTTTTAAGTGGAAGAGTACCAACAAATTTGTCCACAACCTTGTTTCCATATCAGGTAACTGAGTAGACTTAATGACTTCTGACAGCAAATTGCATAGTCATACTGTTAGCAGGTCCTCTTGCTTTTTCTCTCCCACTTTTTCATGCAGTCTCATCAGCCAACACCACAGATACTTAATACAATTCCAAAAAAGTTGGGAAGCTGTGTAAAATCGACATGAAAACAGAATGCAATGATTTGCAAATCTCATAAACCCAGATTTTATTCACCATAGAAAACATCAAATGTTTAAACTGAGAAAGTGTATCATTTTAAGGAAAAAAAATAAGGTTATTTTGAAATTGATGGCAGCAACACGTCTCCAAAAAGTTGGGACAGGGCAACAAAATCTGGCAAAGTGGTACTAACAAGGAAGAGCTGGAGGAAGATTTTGCAACTAATTAGGTATAAAAAGAACATCTTACAGAGTCATAGTGTTTCAAAAGTAAAGATGGGCAGAGGTTCACCAATCTGAAAAGCTGCATCTAAAAATTGAACAATTTCAGAATAATGTTCCTCAACATAAAATTGTAAAGACTTTAAATATATCATCATCTGCAGTACATAATATTAAAAGATTCTGAGCATCTGGAGAAATCTCTGTGCACAAAGGACAAGGCCGAAATGCAATATTGGATGCCCATGATCTTTGTGCCCTCAGACGGCACTGCATTAAAAATAAGCATAATTCTGTGATGGACATCGCTGAGCGGGCTGAGGAATTCCTTCCAAAAATCACTGTCTGTGAACACAGCTCGCTGTGCCATTACCATAAAATGCCAGTTAAAGCTCTATCATGCAGGGAAGAAGCCCAATCTGAACGGGATCCAGAAAATGCAGCTGTCTTCTCTGGGCCAAAGCTCATTTAAAATGGTCTGTTGCAAAGTGGAAAACTGACCTGTGGTCAGACTAAAAGAAATTAGATAATTCTTTTTAACAACACTCTGTCTGAGAACTGAGGAGACCAGTTGATGGAGTTTTGGAAGAGAAATGTTGTCCCATTCTTGCCTGATATAGGATTCTAACTGCAACAGTCCTGGGCCTTCTTTGTTGTATTTTTCGTTTCAAGATGCGCCAAATATTTTCAGTTGGTGAAAGGTCTGGACTGCAAGCAGGCCAGTTAAGCACCCGGACTCTTCTACTATGAAGCCATGCTGTTGTCTGATGCATTGTCCTGCTGAAATGTGCAAGGCCTTCCCTGAAAAAGAAGTTGTTTTCGCTACACTAAAACCTGGATATATCTTTCAGCATTGATGGTGCCTTTCCAGATCTGCAAGCTGCCCATTCCATACACACTATTGCACCCCCATACCATCAGAGATGCAGGCTTTTGAATGGAGCTCTGATAACAAGCCAGAAGGTCCCTCTCTTTAATCTGGAAAACGTGGCGCCCATGGTTACCAAAAGGTAACCAAAGGTACAGTGGTTACACTGTATTAAACATGGCCCTGTCCCAACTTTTGCTGCCATCAATTTCAAAATTACCTTTTTTTTTCTTTTTTTTTCTTTTTTTTCCCTCCTTTTTTAAAATGGTAAATTTCCTCCGTTTTTTAACCCCTTCCCGACCAAGACTGGATTATTCCATCAGTGTTTCAGTTCCTTAACGACCAGTGACAGAATAATCTTGTCATGCGGTACAATGAGCGTTGGTCCGTGCATGGATTAGTGCTCATTGAGTTAATATTGTTGATGGGTCCCTTGCGGTCCAAGTCAGACCCTAAACAGCAATATAGATGGTTACAGCACTGTGATTACTACAATAGCTGATCGCATTGATCCCCGAGCCTGCTTTCAGCTCACTATGTTGTGGAGCTGGAAGCCGGCTGTGTATTACAAAGTGATACAACGTATCTCTAAGGAGAGTACAGTATCTCCTCAGAATACTTAGTATCAAAAGCCCCTGTAAATAAAAACAAAAATAACCCTTTTAGTGCCCCCCCTAGTTTAAAAAAATAATAAACAGTTTTTTAAAGTTTTTAAAAGGAAAAAAGTTAAGTCAATAAAATAAAGAACAATATGTTTATTAATAAAAATAAGACTGGTTTGGGCCCCTTTTGCAGCACTTACTGCAATTACTTTTGCACGATATTCTAATTATTCGAGTTTCACCTGTATATACATATACACACACACACACACATGTGTCACATCAAATTGATCCCCATTTTGGCCTTTAAAAACGGTATATAATATGTGTAGGTGCAATAAATAAGGAAGATGGAAATTATGGTTAAACATATAGCAAAATTGCTCTAGTCCCCAGGAACGAAAACCTTTTCTGAAGCTGTGTCACTAAGGGGTTAAACATTGGATATGCTTTCTGTTGTGAATAAAATCTGGGTTTATGAGAATTGCAAATCATTGCATTCTGTTTTTATGTAGATTTTACACAACTTCCCAACTCTTGGAATTGGGGTTGTAGTAAGGAAGGGGATGCTGGGATCACCATCTAATTTGCAGTATGCAGTTAGACTGCTTAAAATGAATATTTACATGCTAAGAATACAGTTGAATGATTTCTTAAGTTGTTGCTTACAGTGTTCTCTAGCTTCATAATAGGTGGTAGAATATGACGACAGTGCCATGGTGACTGAAACATTTCTTTGTTAGTACTAGAATGGCTGAGAATGGGAAGCATGTTCCCTGTGATTATGTGACCAAGGCAGCTGGGGGAGTTGAAGGTATTGCACACAAGACATAAAAACAGTAGGTGACACCGTGTGGTTAAGAAGAAGGGATGGGGG
>NW_017307271.1:427910-428518 GCF_000935625.1 Nanorana parkeri | reverse complement strand
GGGGGGGGGGAGTAAAGAGGGACTCTATGAATTTTGTTTCTTCATTATAATCCCACCGTCTAAAAGAGCAATGTTTAGGGGGGAACGTTTTGTGTCTTGTGTGAGAGCAGTGGTCCGGCTCTCCAGCATGCTGCCAGCACTGGCTATTTTTACCCTTGCTGCAGCATTTACTATCTAAAAATACACAAACAGAAGATCATATTTATTAATGTATATGCAGCCTGACTGGATTACAGAGGTAGGGAGGCTTCAATTGGGCAATTAGATACAAAATACACTTGAAATATATCCAAAGCCAAAACTTATTTTTTTTGTTTTAGTTTGGGTGTTGTATGGAAATGATTAACACGCCCACCAGTTCTTCTTTTCTTCACTTCCTATCCTGTAGACACAACAGGAAGTAAGAGAAAATCTCTACAGAGTGAGGGAAATATCTTCCAAGACAGTTGTTACCAAAACAAGTGTCGCCAGTGGAAGATTTCCTCCTAATTCATTTTCTAGCGATTTTTAACTTTTAGATTTTCCTTCCATTGACAAAGGTCACCAGGACAAGTACAGTAAGCATAATGGGAACACAGGCAGCAATAATGCCTGATAGAAATAACCCC
>NW_017307271.1:396542-427860 GCF_000935625.1 Nanorana parkeri | reverse complement strand
CTGTCTGATAAAACAACCCCCCCCCCCCCCCTACTCTATCCAAAACTAGAAACAAAAGTTTTAGATCTACTTTTAGAATTTTTCCCCATGAATATATATAACTGCCTGGAGTTCATCCATAATGTGATCACACTGCCGTGTCCTCTTTACTGGCCTCTTGTGCTTTGAAATATCACAAAGTGCAATGACCTTCAGTATCCTCATTTGTAAATATGTGTAGCTGGTACTGTGGTGTCTGTTACAAATCCAATTCATGTCTCTGCCATATTGCTAGTGTAGACATTTATATGGAGTTGGTTTTAGCTGTAGCCACATTCTACCATATGTTGAATCCTACAATATGTTCTGTTATTTGGAGCTTTCTGTGCATGTCAGTGAGGACATTTGGCTCATATGACGCCTTCTATAGGGTCATTTAAGAAGTGGATTAATGCTTTTCTTGTATTATTTCTGTTCGGCTCTTTTCACAGGTGCGACAGCATAGAAAAATTAAAAGCACAGCTACCGAAAATGGAACAAGAATTAAAAGAGCAAGGAAGGTTTAAGGATTTTTATCAGTTTACATTCAACTTTGCAAAAAATCCAGGCCAAAAAGGTCTAGGTATGTTGAAATGACAACTGATGTGTTAGAAAGAGGTGCAGCGTACACATACATTTTTGACCCTACATATTTGTACCCATTTTGTAACTGATTAATGCTACAAACACAGAAGTGAGATGCAGAGTATAGTTTCTACATTTAGGGCTCATTGAGACGGCTATGCACATCTGTAAGAAGATCTACAGCCATTGTGCGTTCAAGTACGGGCACCCGGACTCTCACAGATGTGCATGTAATTGTGTGCAGCCGCATCCTCCCATAGGGAAGAACAGGCTGCTACTCACATTTACATGCAGCACCCATCCCTTCCGGGCTCGGGTCTTTTTACAGGCCTGCACGCCTGTCTGAATGAGCCCTTATAGTGATACATTGCATTGTGTAATGCAGCAGGTGGTTTGTCTTGTTTTGCCAGTGGAAGCCATTGACAGCTACAGTTTTGTGGCTACACAGCACAGATGTTTTCTGCTACAAGTAACAACCACCTGTCCCTGTTATATATCCAGACACCACATCGCTGAAATCCATAGACTAGAAGGATCCAAAGAACTATGGGATTTCTAAGGTGTCCATAAATGTGAAATCATTTAATATAAGGAAAATATATATCAATGTTATTCACATATAAAAAAATATTTAGAAGGATTTTCATTGATTCATCATGGTGTATTCCAGACATATGCACAAAGATCTTTGTAGTTATTTGTTTGTAGGTGAATTATTTATTTATCTAAAATATATATATATATTGTAAATTACTGTTGGTGTGTAATTCACGCGATCTTGTAAAGTTACGGACAGGCCCGCCTTAATAGCCTTTTGCATATGGAAATAAGTGCCCTGTGTAATGATGTCAACTGTCACTTTTCAGACTTAGAGATGGCCATTGCCTATTGGAATTTAGTACTAAATGGACGATTCAAATTCCTAGACTTATGGAACACATTTTTATTGGTAAGATTTGTGTTTTGTTTTTTTCCCCTCTTTTTGTTTAACAGATTTGATGATTTGTAGCCATAATATTAGTAACTGCTTTTAGAGTATGAGGCCACCTATGTTATAAACTGGAGTCAGTCGTGTGAAGTGTAACATTTTCTGGCTGATTTAGTAAGGTGCAGATCCGGGCACACAGTTTAGTGACCAGGCAGAAGTTATCCTTCATTGTGTCACTTCAGTAAACCAAGTCTAACATTTTAGCTCTGAGCTTTACTGAGTGAAAATAATTCTGTTTCTTCAAGACTTTTATATAGGTAAACGAAATGTGATTCAGCCGGTTTGATCCCAGTGAATGTATATTGATGAGGCCAAGGGTAGCAGTCTGTTTGTTTGTTGTAAACTCCACTTAAAATATCAGATCAGTGTGGTATGCCTTATGACAACCATCTTGATGTATTGTTTTCTATCTGCAGGAACACCATAAACGATCAATACCTAAGGACACATGGAACCTTCTACTAGATTTCAGTACAATGATAGCAGATGATATGTCAAACTACGATGAAGAAGGTATGGTTTAATGGGTGCCTGTAGGGAACATTAGAATAGCCCTTACTTTAGCTTTGTCATCCAAAGTAGCCTGGGGCCCCTTAAAATGACAGTGCAAGTACTGACTTTTTGGTGGTATTTGCATAGCAGAAGCTCCATTACATGCCTGGATCTGCTGATGTGTTTCTAAAGATATAATAACCTTGCAGTTACCCCGAGTGGGGAATGGTAGCTAGGACTTTAGGCGTGTACCCTGTTGTTGATAGTTCAGGCGCAATAGGCAGCAGTCTTATAAGTACTGGTTGGGTGAAAGACTTTGAACACCAAAAGAGGGATATAAATTGAATCACATGTTTAATCCAAACGTTTCCACTTTCTGCTTCCGATCATCTAACTGCACCTTCTTTTTTTTTTTTCTTCTTTTCTTCAGGAGCATGGCCAGTTCTCATTGATGACTTTGTGGAATTTGCACGTCCTCAAATTGCAGGGACAAAAAGTACAACAGTGTAGCACTAAGGAACCTTGTAGAATGTACATAGCCTGTACAAATTAACTGATAATTACAGTCAGTTTCTTCTGGCTGGACTCATTTGAAGATCAACCCTAGCAGCATCTCCGCAGGGTTGAAAGAGACACTTGGAGACATCTTATAAGACCGTATTCTATTTCATTCTCTTGGTGGTTTGGGCCTGTTTACTAGTCCTGGAGCGCAATTTCCACTTCATGTCCAAATCATGGATTTCATCACATATCTGTGGAACATCCTAGTTTATCCTGTCATCAGTTTTAGATTGATTGTGTGGCTTGTTCACTCACATAAAGCAAAATGCCACATTCATCTGCTAACTTCATCATAGCCTCCGTGATGCCTCTTTTGTTTGCTAGTTCCAGAGACTATGCAGGTAACACCTCATCAGATAATGTGCTATTGTTCCCCCATAAAGAAACAAAGAAAAGCAATGTTCATCATCATCATCCTCATCTGTTTTTGGATCTCACCGTACATGGCGGGCGGTGCTCCGTTGTCGATACCAAAGCAAGTGTTTTGCTGGAATTGTAGAGGACGTAAGAAAACCCCAAACTATCAAACTCATGATTTATCCCCCTCACCAGTGTTGTGAAAGTTTAAACATCATGTATGTTTTGACTCCTCTGCTGAAGAAGGAAGCAAGCTGCACCTGTTTCTTGCTGTAGATAAAACTGGTCAGAGGCCCATCGCTGGTGTGTGTTGGAGCCCCTGAGGATGGTTGATTTCTATCTGTATGTTCAGCAGTTGTTTGTATGTGAATGTAAACATGTTCGTTTTAAATCCGGTACTTTTCCAGGAAGGATAAATCTGACATATCAGTCTGTGCGTCATCTTGCTATTGTCCTCTCATGACACCTGTAAAACACTTCTTTGTCACCCTGTATCAACATGCAGATGCCCTTTTTTTTAGTTGATAAAACTCCTGACCGAATTGAATTTCTGCAGACATTGAAGGTGAATGAATATGTAGTATGATCCTGCACATGCAAAGTACATATCTGCATCAAAGTATAAAGATAAGATGAACAGTTAGAAGCCAAAAACACCAAATGAAGTTTGCCTGTAATATCAAGTAGCATAACCTGTCCTCCTGTCAACTTGGTATGAATTCTGATTATTACTTTTAATAATTGCACCCTTCCATGGTTCTGTAAACTCTGCAGTTCCGCCCAGTGGAGTTTTTGTTGTTGTTTTTTTAAGAGCTGGAGGCATCAGAAAAAAGGATTGGATATTGCATTTTCTTTGTGACATGCAAAATAACATTTAATTTATCTAAATATGTGTTTTTGTTGTTGATCATCCCAAGGTTCATAAGAGTTGAAAATCTGAATTGTTTAGCCTTCTAAAATGTTGTGTGGAGAACGAACACTTTGGTCAAAACGTCATATCCGCAGTGTGTGGTTCTGAATACAATCCATGGACCTTGTTTCACAGACTGAAGGTCTAGCAGTTGGGTTTTACCACACATGGTACAATCTCCTTTATATGTATCAAAAGCTATGTGGTGCATTGGCCTATTTGACTGGATAGTTTAGAAAGGTCCTCATAAAAACTAGTTTTGGTAAATGTAAAATTCATTGTGCAAAGATTGTATGGTCAGACATTTGTAACATGTGTAATGAGCTTAAGTGTGATGACTACAGACCAAAGGCTTGATCTCCCACCTGCTGAATCCATTAGATGGTGCAGGACATACACTGATCAGGCATAACATTTTGACCACTGAGAGCTGGAGTAAATAACTTATGTTCTTGTTACAATGACACCTGGAAGTAGGTGGGAATATTGGGCAAGTGAACATTTTGTCTCTAAAGTTGACCTGTTGTAAGCAGCAAAAGAGAGAAAGCGTAAGGATTTGAGTGACTTTGACAAGGACCAAACTGTGATGGCAAGACGACCGAGTCAGAGCAACTCCAAAACTGCAGCTCTTGGGGGATGTTTCTGGTCTGCAGTGGTCAGGACCTACCAGAAGTGATCCAAGGAAGGAAAATCAGTGAACAGGTCATGGGCAGCCAAGGCTCATGCACATGCATTTTGGGAGTGAAGACTGGCCCCTGTAGTCCGATCCAATAGAAAAGCTATTGTGGCTCAGTTTTCTGAAAATGTTCATGCTGGCCCCGATTAGAAAGGTGTCTGATCACACAGTGCATTTGTAGTTTGCTGCGTAGCTGCAGACTGTTCAGGGTGCCCATGCTTACTCTTGTCCACCTCCAAAGCGCCTACAATGGGTAAGTAAGCATCAGATATAGAAGAAAGTGGCCTGGTCTGATGAGTCACTTATTTTTACATTATGAGGATGGCCGTGTCTGTTGCTTACCTGGGGAAGAGATGGCATCAGGATGCACTATGAGAAGAAGACGAGCCGGCAGAGACAGTTTGATGCTTTAGGCAATGTTCTGCAGTGAAACCTTGGGTTGTGCCATTCATGTGGATGTTGCATTGACACATACCACCTACCTAAACATTGTTGCTGATCAAGTAGACCCCTTCATGTAAACATTATTTCCTGATGGCAGTGGCCTCTCTCAGCAGGATAATGCACCCTGCAACACTGCAAAAATGGTTCAAGAATGGTTTGAGGAACACAACAAGAAGTTTGCGGTGTTGATTTGGCCTCCAAATTCTCAATCCAATCGAGCATCTGTGGGATGTGCTGGACAAACAAGTATGATCCATGGAGTCTCCACCTCATAACTACTGGATTTAAAGGATCTGCTACTGGCAGTTTGGCGCCACATACCGCAGCATTTTTTCAGCGGTCTAGTGGAGTCCATGCCTTGATGGGTCAGGGCTTTTTTGGGGGCAAAATGGGGACCTACTCAATATAAGGTGGGTGGTCATAATGTTATGACTGATCGGCGTATACTGTTTTTAGTATTCTACTTCAGTAAGTTGTTGCACAGCTGAGAAGTCGGGTGGGGATTAAACAATCAACACAAGAGTAAAGTAGGATAAAAAAAATCCCATGGAGCTAGGCCCCAAATGTTTCCCGGCTCAAAACTTAATCAGTGCCCTGCAGTCATCAAACTGCCATAGTAATGTGTAATTTTGTTCTTGGGGTGGGTCAATTACTTATAGGTAGGGGGTCGAGTGCGGGTTCTTTGTCACATTCTACATATACAGGGGCTTTTATGAGTCTGTCATGTAACTAGTAATCAAAAATTCTTTAAAGTAGATGGTACGTACAACCAGAAACGTGGTAAAAATAACTGATATCAGGGGACGCATGGAGGGAGTATCTCGCTTAATGGTTGCTATTAAGTCCTTTTGTTTATTGCTGTATTTTAGTGTTACAATGCGATCTATCCGCAGCCAGATCCCCGGACCACCCCTTTTAGAGTCGGACTACAAGGGACATGTCACTAGAGCATTATTGACAGAACTGACCACTACACCTTTGCTCCCGGTGACCATATCACTGCGAATCCCCCACTATTATTCTAAACTGCTCTCTCCCCAACCTACAAATACACTGCTTGCTTAAAGCAATGGGCGAGTTATCCCAGAAGCATAGTGCGGTTATGGCAGGGCTGGACAAGTCTCAGGAGCCAGGTAGCCAATGCTCCTTAAACATTTCATCTTGCATCTACCTTTTTGAGGGTTTCTTTAGTTGTTGTTAATGAACCTGGTTCCTAAAAAAAAAAAAAAAAATCCTGTTGGCTCCTGGATTAGGATCTCAATACCAGCATGTGACACTCCATTCCTTTCCAGGCCATGGTTTAGTGAATTTACTATATTAAAGGGGAAAAAGTCCACACAATTTTTGATATGCATGTGAATTGGCCCTCGTCTAGGAGAATAATGCATTCTGAATCCATTCATTTAGGTGAGAGTTAAATAACCGTATACTGCTTTATTATTTTGCTTACTACATACAGATGATCAATACATCTACATGACAACCATTTATTATAATATGTTCAGCTGTGCCAAAATGAAGATCACGTTCGACCCAGCCGATCCAACATCTGGATTGGCTGAGCCGAACCTCCAGCAGTTAACTCACTGCCATTCGCCCCTATTCTCATAGGGGCCGATCGGCAGTAAGTGAATAGCCGAATGCCGCTGAGCAGTTATTCTGCTCACTACCTTCAAGGTAGCAAGCGGAATAAAAAAAAATGACGTGAAGAAAAAAATAAAACGCCATTGGGTCCCTCTCCTAAAAAAAAAACATAGCGCAAACATCGGGGCATTTTGACAAGTACAAGTACTTGTCAAAATGCCCTGTTTTTACAGGGGGTGGGGGACCCAAAAATGCACCTTGCCTAGAATCCTAGCACCGGCCCTGGGCAGGAAAGGTATGGGGGGGGATGAGCGAGCGACCCTCCCAGGGGTCCCACCTGGAAAAGCACCTTGTCCCCATGCCGATGGAGACCAGGGCCTCTTCACCACAAACCCTGGGGCGTTGGTTGTGGGGGTCTACGGGGAGGGGGGCTTATCTGCATCAGGTTACCCCTTTAATAAGGGGCACCCAGATGCTGCCCCCGCTTGTGAATAAGTAAGGGGTACTCATTCACAAAAAGGGTTAACAGTAAAGTAAAAATAGACACACCAGGTGTTTGAGAAAAAAAAAATCCTTTAGTAATAAAATAAAAATCCAAAAAATTGGTCCGGCGACATAATCCAGGGTCAATCACGATGTCCAGCGCTGTCCACAATGACGATCACTCGTAAAAATAATAATAAGGAAAAACCCCGACCGCACGCGACTCACTCCCGCTGCAGAGTGAAGACACGGACAGATGCTGGCAAAATGTGAACAATTGGGCGGAGCTAGCGGTGACATCACCGCTAGCTCTGCCCAACTGATTACATTTGTCTGGCACCTATCCGAATCTTTTCCGCAGGTCCCGGACAAAGCAAAATAAATGGGCGGAGTCCGCTGTGACATCACAGCTGGCTCCGCCCAGTTGTCATTTAATAACAGCCCAGTGTCCTCAAATAACCTGAGGACGCTGGGCTGTCAGTGAATGACAACAACTGGGTTGAGCCAGCCGTGATGTGGCTGGCTCCGCCCAGCTCTTTACATTTGTGGGGAGCAGACCATTCTCTCCCCGCTTCGCCTGTGACTTCAGCTCAGCGGAGTCGAAGGATATGCGTTTGTCTCGGCTGAGCCGGTTGGCTGCCATACGGCTATTGTGAATAGCCTGTACAGCAGTCCTTCGGTTCGACTGCTGGATTAAGATTCTGTGTGGCTCCTTTTTTTATTTATTTGGGGTCCGGTGCGTTTACCGTATTGTTAGCACTGTTTTACAGAGCCTCTGGCTTCCATCCTAGTTTGGGACATTTTGCCTGCTCTACTAGGCTGGTTCTTGTTGATTCCCAGGGCTTGCCTAGCTATAGGAAGGAAGTGGGCGGGGCCTCTTGCATATACAGCCAGCCACCCTACAAGCTGTAAAGTGACTTATTCTGCTGTTTTTTTTAATGATCATCTCCGTTGCTGATGTTTTTCTCCTGTTGCATCTGCCACATTGTCTTGCCCTCCCAGAAACACATTGCAGCAACCTCCTGGGTATCGCCTGCAATAAATGGACCATAGCGTGACCAACTCAGTACCTATGGTTACACCCAGTGTGACTATACCCAGTGTACACTGCTTGCAAATCTGCCCACTCCTGTACTCTAATATGAATCCTCCATGGAGGCTTTAGACACATCTGCTGCTGATCTCATGCTCAAATCTGGTTCTTGCACTTATGGAAGGTTTTTTTTCCCCAGTTAGTTCAGACTTTATCTCAGTCTAACTGCAGCATCCTACCTTTAGACCCAGAATTAGAGATACCAGACTAGCTGGAGGTTAAGGCAAATGTGTCAGATGAGGAATAACTGCATTCTCTTAATGATGAGCAGTTTGAAACCGCCATATCTCGTGGCAAAGAGATGGTTTCTTCTCTCATCAGGGAAAACCTAAAGTTGGAGGATTCCCCTAACTCATCCTCTGGGTCAAACATGGTATGTGGTTCTTATAAAGCCAAGCCCCTAAGGTTTTCCTATACTATTCATTCTTTGATTACTTTCTGTACTATGAATGGAAATGCCCTGACAAACCTTTTGTCTTTCCCTTGGTTGTGGTTTGTTACTTTTTTTTTTGCAAAAAGTGTACCCTTCAGTGAAAAAGGGGGCAACTCTACTTATTGTGGACCCACTCGCTTCCAAGCTGAACAAGACCAAGGTGATTCCAGAGGAATGGACAGGAAACAGAAGTGATTACCCAAATCTTTGGATACAGTCTCTGGATCCTTGATTAGACTAGTTTTAGCCTTGGTTTCCCAAATGGTTTTGGATTGGGCCGTCGCACCTGAATAAGCTCACAGATCAAATGGCGCAAGCCCTCAAATACCTGTGTGATGTGATGCCTGGGGGTTGATTTACTAAAGGCAAACAGGCTGTTCACATTGCAAGGTAATTTGCCCTTTTCAGGGGAAGTTTCCCTTAGCTTAGTAAATGTGGTGAAACTTCACTTTGTAAAGAATGCTCAATAATGTGCAAAGAGAATAAAAAAAACAGCATGAACATGATTAAGTGATGGAAGTCAGCTGAGCTTCCCTTCACTCACTAAACTAAGGGCAAACTTCCCTTGCAAAGTGAACAGCCTATTTGCCTTTAGTAAAGTAACCCCCTGGTGTCTCGGCTTCTAGTAACTTTGTTTTGTTGGATCCTGTTACTAAACTGTTGGTTCATGAATCAAACATCCAAGAAGACCTTGTCAAATTTCCCTTTAGGGGGAGAAAGGCACCTCAGCTTAAAGTAGAATTGAAGCTAAAACTTTTTTTTTAGCATTGGATAGTGTAAGGAAGGGTTATAACTTCTACAAGTTTGTTTGTTTTTTACCATCTGTGTCCCGTTTGGGGATATTTACCTTTACGTGCTTTCCGATAGCCATGACAGAAAGTGAGAGGAAATCCCTCCAAAAAGGTGGAAACCCCTGGTGGCTTGCAGGGTTCACCATAACTGGTGTCCCTTTTGGAAGATTTCACATCTATTCCTGTTCTGATGACAACCCAAAATTTGAGGTTCTTTCCCTTTCATTGTCACTAGGAAACTCATTGTCACTAGGAAAAAAGAGAGAGTTACTATCTCTAATGAGATCGTTCCCATTCTATCCCCCCAAAAAAGTTGCAATTGAATGCTAGATGAGGTTATCATGAATACCAAGAGGTAAAAGACTGCAGAGGTAGGTAGGCCCAAGAACACTCAGCGCAAGGCTGGGACCTCATTCTTAGCACACAAACAGTCCTTTTGCCCCCAAGGATGCTCCACAAAGTTTCCAGGTCCCCTGGCGCAAAAAGTCACTAGCATTTCAAGACATCTAAGGCAGCTAAGGATACCTCTATATAAAGCATTTGCCCCCCCCAGCTGAAGGTGAGGGGAAATCTTTCAGCCTCTACTGGTTTTGTCTGGTCGCATACATGGTGCTTGGGTCTGGTCAAGTGGTAATATTAGGCTACACAGTAGCATTTCAGATGTTTGGGGTTTTTTTTTGCCTTTAATCTTTATCTGTCACCTCCTGTGATTGGTAACCAAGCAGAAAGCTCCCTGGGCATTCACTAACATAGTTAGTACTGTTTAGCTGTAAGGTACCCTATTTAAGGACAATAAAATAATGGTGCATGTGCTGGATTGTTGCCGCCATCCATTTTGCATTTAGAGTATACTGTCAGTGACAAGCTGTCTGTGAACTGCAGGCAAGCATGTGCCAACTTGGAGTGGTATTGATTTTGTTTGCATTTACCAAAGTGTTGGCTCCATTGTTTGGGCTTTTGCCACTAATGAGTATTTCTATCATGGGCTATGTTGATGGTCTCCTACTGTGGATGGCTTTGCACCAGACACTGGCAGCCAATCTCAAGTTCACCCTGTGAACCTTGGAGGAGTTTGGCTGGTTGTTGAACCTAAATAAGTGCTTACTAGTCCCATCTTAACAGCTGGGATATCTTGGGTTGGTTCCAGTTACCAGGATGGCAAAAGGTTTTCTTTTGGAAGGAAAACTTAAGACCAAAA
This sequence comes from Nanorana parkeri, assembly GCF_000935625.1. NCBI lineage: Eukaryota > Metazoa > Chordata > Amphibia > Anura > Dicroglossidae > Nanorana > Nanorana parkeri. The sequence goes on along the minus strand of NW_017307271.1, from coordinate 417,247 downwards.
AGCTAAAGACCAGGTCAGGCAGTTTTGGACTGGATGGTGGTCATCTTATTGTTGCTTGAGGACCTTGGGCCTCATGGTAGCCTAGTTCAAGGCAACCTTTAATGTATTCAAAGTTGCAGTCTGTGCAGTGGTCTCAGGAGGAAACCAGGTTTTCCATAAATGTTTTGGAACTTCAGGTCTCTTCTGCACTGGGCTGTTCGGGAGGGCCATCCAGCCTGACAATGCATATTGGTTAATCCTTGTTGATTGACATATTTCAACCCTGAGTCCCACAGTGGCAAGGGCGGTGAACCACATTCTTCGCTGGGCAGAAAGGTAGGTTTCAGCTGTCTGTGGTTTACATTTCAGAAGTGGACAACTGTCAGACGAACTACCTCAACTGGCAAAGTCTGGACCCAAGTAAATGGTTTTTAAACAAAACTGTCTTGGGTGGGAATTGCTGGATGTGGATCTCATAGCATTCCATTTTAACAGAAAGCTGATGCATGTTTGTTGCGAGGTGATGGATCCTCAGTGGATGTAATGGGTGCTCTTGTGACGCTTTGTGATTATTACAAGCACATATGTTTCCGGTACTATGACTTCTAACTCACCTGCTAACATTCCGTTATTCTCACTTGCTCAAGGCTCAAAATGTCATGTTTCATATATGCACCATTGTACAGCATCTGTCCAATTTTTGGTTGTGCGAGTTACAAAGTTTTAGGCCTCATGCTTTTTTTCCAGCAGTAGGCTTTTCTCCATTCTTTAACCTCCTTGGCGGTATTCCCGAGGGTGGCTCGGGGTTAATTTTCAGTACCATAAGCGGTAACCCCGAGCCACACTCGGGTTTACAGCGTAACGTCTCTTACCTTTTCCACGATCCCCGCTGTGTCTTCTGTCCCTTGCGAGCGTCCGCATCGCAGGGGGGCGGAACCGGCGGGAATTTGAAAAGTAAAAAAAAAAAGAGAACAAAAAAGGAAAAAAAAAATATGCCCCTTCTCAATAAAAAAAATTAAATGGATAAAATAAGTTTTTTTGTACTCAATAAAACATTTTTCTCTGAGTTTATTGGAGGACAGCTCCCATGGTTTTTGCTTTGTGCATGTTTTTCTTCTGCTTGCTACTACTGATGTATTGTAGCAATGTTGGGGTATAGCCATGAGGTGGCACTGTAACTTTAGTTTTTTCGTTAATTAACTACTATGTGCATTCCTCCTGCTTTTGGAAGTATAGCCACAGGTTTATATGAAGTACTTTGTCTCTCAATGAACATGGAGACCATGATTTTATGGAAAGTACAAAAATTGTAATTCGAAATATCACTTAGGTGCACACCAAGTTTCCCAGCAAAATCTGTTACATGGCAGGAGTGCATTCTTATTTACATTACTCGCTTACTTTCATGCTTCGCTACTTTTTCTGACACTTTCCTGATCTACATCCTTGTTCTGGATCAGTCACCAGAAAGAATTAAAGACAGTGGGGTTGATTTACTAACCTTATAAACACGCCACGAACATGTATACACCTCTGTAGTGTGTTCCCTCCCAGCATGATCTATTGGTGGAATCTAGACACCTTTGTAGTGTGTACACACAAAGCAGGTGTGTTGTGCAAAGCCAAGCATGAATTGCAAGGTGATGTTGTGTAAATTAGCTCTATGTTGTGTTGCTTGCATTGATGAATGCAGGAATGTAAATGCATGAGCTAACCATTTTTGTCTAAACTGTGAAGCAGCATTATATATGCATCATGTGCATGATTTTTCCATATATGGCATTAGTGGAAATATGCTTCTAGAGACTTTTTGGTTGATAAATACGTTTTGCTGTGTAAAAATCACACACACCTAGTGCGTGCGTGTGTTTAGGTTAGTAAATCACCCCCAGTGTATCAGAAAAACAGCCATGCAATTACCATTCTCAGAAGAAGATAAACAATGGCAGCTTCCAAATTTTTCTCTAAAAAGCAAAACGTTATTCAAATCGTCATCAGCTTTGATTAAGACACCTGCACAATGGCATTATAAGTATTTGCCATTGTAATGCCTTACAACCTGTTATTGCATACACCCAATCGTAGCACACAGCTGCTGCACCCTACTGACATATTTCTATCACCACAGGTCCATCTCTGACCACTCTTTAGCCCGAATTGGTGCCTTAGCAGGAAGCACTGAGGGCAGATCAGCCAGATGTGTGTGTTTATATCCTGTGCTGAATTAAAGATGCTGACATGCATTGTTTCCAGTTGTCAGGCAACAAGCTGCTGTAGAGGTTTGTAATTTGGCAAGATGGCCGATATTTATGGACCAATACAGATCATGTGGAGATACAGAAGACTGACCTGTAGTGGGATTATGTCAGCCAAATGCAGCACATACATGCAGAAAGGGGGAGCACTTAATGACATTACAGCTGAACTCCAGGATGAGCAAATATTGTCTAACTCTAAATACAATAGTCTTGTGTATCCTTACTTGATTCTTGGTATGCTTTGTATATTTCTATCAGATATGTGCAGTAATCCTCTATGCAGCTAGTTCCTGTAATAAAGACCAGCTACTCCTGCTCTCTCTCCTTGTGCAGGGTGACTGGTCTTGTATCCACTCCCCTGAAGTTTTCTGCTGGAGAAAAATGGGTAAGCACAGCTTACCTTCAATGAAAACTGCATGTCAAAACATCTGACAAGGCAGCTGAAGTTACATTCAAATCTTGACTTTTACTGCGAAAATCGACCTTTCTTGCATCGCTAGAGATTGGCAGCCTCACTGACGACTATGAAGACTGGAGGAAGTAGAGCCAGCTTACCTGTGCCTATACATTTTCTTATAAGCTGGGTTTACTTTAAGCCATGTAAATAAAAGGAGCATGCCTGTGTATAATGGATTGTTCCATACTCTATAACCCACTCTGGGTGGACAGTTTGGTTGGATACTAAATGTAAGATGTATTTAAAAAAGTCAAAATATACACTATATTGTCATGTATTGGAATGCCTGCCTTTACACGCACATGATCTTTAATAGCATCCCAGTCTTAGTCTGTAGGGTTCAATATTGAGTTGGCCCACCCTTTGCCACTATAACAGCTTCAACTCTTCTGGGAAGGCGTCCACAAGGTTTAGGAGTGTGTCTATCTGAATGTTTGACCATTCTTCCAGAAGCGCATTTTTGAGGCCAGGTACTGATATTGGACGAGAAGGCCTGGCTCGCAGTCTCCGCTCTAATTCATCCCAAAGGTGTTCTATCGGGTTGAGGTCAGGACTCTGTGCAGGCCAGTCAAGTTCCTCCAGCCCAAACACGCTCATCCATGTCTTTATGGACCTTGCTCTGTGCACTGGTGCGCAGTCATGTTGGAACAGGAAGGGTCCTCCCCAAACTTCCCACAAAGTTGGGAGCATGAAATTGTCCAAAATGTCTTGGTATGCTGATGCCTTAAGAGTTCCCTTCACTGGAACTAAGGGGCCAAGCCCAACCCCTGAAAAACAACCCCACACCATAATCCCCTCCACCAAACTTTACATTTGGCACCATGCAGTCAGGCAAGTACTGTTCTCCTGGCAACCGCCAAACCCAGACACGTCCAGCGGATTGCCAGACAGAGAAGCATGATGCATCACTCCAGAGAACACGTCTCCACTCCTCTAGAGTCCAGTGGTGGCGTGCTTTACACCACTGCATCCGACGCTTTGCATTGCACTTGGTGATGTAAGGCTTGGATGCAGCTGCTCGGCCATGGAAACCCATTCCATGAAGCTCTCTACGCACTGCTGTTGTGCCAACCTGAAGGCCACACGAAGTTTGGAGATCTGTAGCTATTGACTCTGCAGACAGTTGGTGACTTCTGCGCACTGTGCGCTTCAGCATGCGCTGACCCCGCCCGGCCATTTTACGTGGCCTATCACTTTGTGGCTGAGCTGCTGTTGTTCCCAGTTGCTTCTACTAACAGTTGACCGTGGAATATTAAGTAGCAAGGAAATTTCACAGATGGACTTATTGCACAGGTTGCAACCTATCACGGTACCACGCTTGAGTTCACTGAGCTCCTGAGAGCGACCCATTCTTTCACAAATGTTTGTAGAAGAGTCTGCATGGCTAGGTGCTTGATTTTATACACCTGTGGTCATGGAGGTCATTGGAACACCTGAATCCAAAGATTAGGAGGGGTGTCCCAATACTTTTGGCAATAGTGTATATCCTGAACAGTAATGGTATAGGCATTGAGTAAGGTTAACAGGAAAATGTAAAATTGTAAATGTAAAATTGTGTCATACTTACCGGTAATTCTCCTTTCCTGGTGCCTATCCATGGCAGTATCCTAGTGATAAACTCCACCCCCTAATCCCACCTACAGGACCAGTAAAATTATATAAAAGTAGAAGCACAGCCCCCACCCCCCACAAGTATTCTCGTAACTAGCCTAATATGAGGGGCTTGGGGGTGAGGGAATATGCTGCCATGGATAGGCACCAGGGAAAAAAAATAACCGGTATGACAATTTTTCGATTTCCTGGTGCCTGGCACCATACTAATGATAAAGAGCTAGTATGGTGGGATCAAGGCAAACATTTGTTGAAACACAGCAATAGGCGCCTGAACGACTCTTCTCCCACAGTTTACAATAGACAAGGCACCCGGATCTACTCTGTAGTTTCAAAGAAGTGTGTGTTGAGATCAGCTTGTCGCTCTACAAATCATCTCGATAGGAACACTGGCTGGAGCTTCCCAGTAAGCCGACCTGGATCTAGTCGAATGAGCCCTCACCGAAGTAGGAGGATCAAGCCCTATCGCCCTTTATGCTCTTTTAATAGTCTTTACAATCCAGGAAGATAATTTCTTGGCCCTTGCTTCCTCCCCTTTAATTTACCACCTGGGATCACAGAGATGATTAGAAGTTCTGAAAGAGCTTGTTGCTTCCAGATGGGCCCTGAATGTTCTAGCTACATCCGTTGGTGTGAATCTCCCTAACCGGAACACAGTGCATTACTATGTGTTGTTTCATTGGATGACCCTTCAATGCACTAACACATGTAACGTGCAATGCATATATATCAAGGGGCCATAAATGATAATTCATTATGACAGAGACATTTGCAGTTTTGAAAGCTTAGCTGAAACCCAATATTCTGTTTACAAAACGGTGAGTAATGTTTGTTTTCTAGGGTCCCTAGATACTGGAATTACAAACACTAATTAAAATTTTAAAAAGTGAAATGTATTTAAGAGATATGTCAGTCTATTGTTGTTTTGTGAAATGAAGGTTATTCCATGCATCAGACTGACAAGATTTCATACAAAGATGTCCATTAATCTTCAGCGAAGAGGGCAAACAGGATCTAACCAGGAAAGAAAGAGGCACACTTCTCCAACGCTGGGTGATGCAGGCTCTGTCCCCCTGCTGTCTCATTTCTGACATTGCTTTCAGGTTCTGGGACATCCTCTTCAGCCATTGAGTGGCCACTGAAGATGCAATTCCGCATGAGCCGAGAGCATACACTGCATAGCTCATTCACCATACAGTGTACACAGAAAATAAAGGATTAAGGGAAAGAGGAAGACTTTTTTGACAGAAGAGCATTTACATGTCTCTTCTGTCAATAATTCCTACCCCGATCTCTACAAATTTATTATTTGTAGAATTTAATTCCACTTTAAGTAATACCCTTTATTGGCTAACAAAGTTTGATGACAGTGAGGTCTGACAAACTCAAAACCGTGTGCAGAGAATGGGGGGAGTAGTACTAAACACAATGCCACCCTCATTTTCCCCAGAATTCACAACTTAGTAACAAAAATGGTCAGATTTAAATCTTGTGTCTATGTTATGCAGCCAGAGAAGGTGACATATGACAAACCACAGTCCTGCTTAAAGACACATTTGACAGACAGCAGGTAAGGTTAGAAGGAACAGGGTTTTTGCAGAACTCCTGATGAAGCCCTGCTGTAAACAATCTTGTATGCAGCTCAGTAATACACGTGAGCCTGGAGCTGAACTTTCATACATCTCACCTCTCATTTATATTCCATAATGCCTAGTGATGGAAAACTTACAAAATGTGGTTACATTAACGCAAAAGAAGAAACTAATCAGACACCAAACACAATAAGAAGCATTAAACCTTCTAAGAGGAACACAGAAAATCTATATATTTGGTATCTAACAAATTGTAATTTTATTCTACTTATCCTTGGATTGTGAAACTTTATCATACGGGAATTTAGATGTACCCAGCATGGATGGCATTAAGGATGGCTCCACTGGAGCTTAATAAAACACTCCTCAGTTCTATGGATTGAGTGGGGGGTTAACCCAGTGACACCCTCTACAGCACTGTTTCTCAACCACTGGGCCACAACCTCCCCTCGCTTGCCTGCACTAGGATTGTACTTCCACTTCCCTCAGATCCTCCCCCCTACTCACAGCCTGCTCCCGCCACTCACATCAATTACTATGGAAACATCCTCAGTCACACAAATGACTGGGGAGAGTTGTTAACAAAGCAGTGTGTCTCTGCTTATAGTGAAGCAGGGCAGTGGCGTAACAACCGGGGGTGCAGCAGGGGCGCGGGCCCCGGGCGAAAAGTGAAGGGGGGCGCCAGCCGAAAATGGCACTTTCGGCTAAATGCCGAAAGTGACATTTTCCTGCCGTTTTGTCGGCGCGGCCGTGATTCCTTTCATCCCCGCTGGGACACAGAGCAGTGCCCAGCAGGGATGAAAGGAATCAGAGAGAAAATGACAGCCGGCCGAGCGCTGCGGGACGAGCGCTGTGAGCGGCCGGTGTCTTTCCTCCCACACCGCTCGGCCGCCTATCACAGTGCAGCAGAGCGGTGTGGGGGCGGAGACAGCCAGCGCTGTCACAGGAGGCTGGGCTCTCCTCTTGCAGCCTCCTATGACAGTGTGTGTCAGAGAGGAGAACGGGTACAAGCACTCAGCGATCAGTGATCGCTGAGTGTTTGTACATAATTGAGGACCTGGTATGTATACTATATCCTCAATTATGAATGAATGGGAGTGATCTACATCTCCTCCTGTTCATTCATAATTGTAGTTATAGTAAACATACCATGTTATCAATGAACAGGAACACTCATAAAGGATTCCTGTTCATTGATAACAGAGGGGACACAGAAAAAGAGATTGAGGACTCTGTCCTCAATCTCTTTTTCTATTTTTAAAGGGAAATATTAGGGGTCTGTTTAGACCCCCAATATTTCCCCGAAGCCCCTAAAAGTAAAGTAAAAAATAAAAATATTTAATAAAAAAATTAATAAATAAAAATTAATTTAAAAAAATGAAAAAGTTTCAAAAAAAAATTTCCGCCCCGGGCGCCCAGAACTCTGGTTACGTCACTGAAGCAGGGTGCAGCCCATACCATCTACTACCTCCTCTTATTTTTTATGCATGCTCCTGCACTGTGCCTGGGAGCCAGAGTAGATAAGATATGACTTCACATGAGGGAGAGGGTGTGGGGATGCCATTTACCTAAACCTCTCCCTCCTCCTCCCTGAGTCTGATTCTGGGGGTGTGTGGTGTCTTGAGAAATTGGAGCTGTCCCGTTTTCCCCTGCAGCAGCAGAGACCCCCTTGTGGTCACATGACCAGATCGATTGCACAGAAGCATCATAGAGACTGGGAAGTCAGCAGCAGCATGGGGGAGTGGAGGAGACCTACACTGAATTACACACACTTAGTGCGATTTGCAGCTGGGGGGATGTGTCACTTGCCTAGCACATGCTATGCATCTCTATTCACATACATTGCAGTCATGTAATAATAATAATAAAAACAAAACTTTATACTTTTACAGTGAAAGCATGGAAATACATCTATATTTTTTTTCAGACCAGATTCACACTTCTGCGTTGTAGTGTACTGCAATGCATGACAACACAGTACTGCATAGTATTATGGGCCATGTGCGATTTAATACATAATGCATGTTAATGCACTGCAAAGAAATAAAAGGGCGCTTATTGTTGGGGCATGGAAGGTCTTGGAAGAAAATGATCAGACCCTGGTCTCACTAAGTTTGAGAACCACTGCTCTAGAGAAGAAAAAGATATAGCATTAGCAACTTTGGGCTCTCTTTTGACATCAGTACTATCAAGGGTACTGATAGTCCATTTGTTCAGTTTCTGAGGGCCAGTGACTCTTCCATATGAGATTAGACCTATTCTACAAATTAATTAAATTCTGCAACAAACCACAGACCAGGCAAACTCCACTTACGTATTTTTCACTTCCAGAACTGTTATTTTACTGTTGTTTATGTCTGTTTTGTAATAACATTTCTGTAAGTATTTTCTGTGCCGCTTTTGTTGTGGTTTTCTGCAGGAGAAAACCCCAGATCTCTGCAAGGATACACAGAAAACAATTGTTTCCTATATGCCCTGTTCTTACACTACATTGAAATTTGGATGTAGGACTATGTTTGATTATGCCCTCTGCTCACTATGTACACCAATACAAACTGAGTCTGCCCCTTCACCCTTGATCATTAAGGACGTGTTTGTAGCAAGCTGTGGTGAAATTCTTCTATTATAAACCTGAAATTCAGTGGTTTTTGCATGAATAGCAACCTTGCTCATACTTTAATCCTCTTGGATATTAACAAATATTGTGTGCAATATGGAATAATTTAGTATGTGTGGTGGAGTGACCTGAACTGGCGTTTCAGCCTTCTGCAGGGAGATAAAAACTGTTAGCCACATATTGTTTGGAGCTGTTTGCTTCAAATATATAGTGTATATTATGGCGCACATCTGCGGAGCCTCTGATGTTTTGAAGAAAAAAAAAGCGGGAAACCTCTTTGGATTACAAAATAACAGCCAAGCAGAGATATTGTGCCGAATACTTATATCTCTGATTTACTTTGTGCCTCATGGATAATAACAGTGTATAACATTTGTTTCTGTGAGTGATCAGTAAATACCAATAAGAACTGCCAAGCAGTGGATATACTACACTGAAGGAGAGTGGATACATTTTTCAGAGACAGGTTGTATTATATTACATCTAGGTTCAGCAGACCTCTACCAATTGGCATCGTCAATGTTACTGGTTTGATCAAATTAATAACAAGTGACTTCAGAATGAACAATTTACTAAAGTGACTTACTGAGTGGGCCCAGCTATAAATTTGAATCTTTTATAGGTTGGCTTCTTAATGGTACTGTTGTAATAGTTTAAGATTCTTTTGGATTCTAGGTACTTAATATTTTTCTTACATGTTTCACACAAGCCTGTTCCAAAGACCGCCTTTTATTCAACCCTTGGTAATATATATTTATGGGCCTGGATTAAGGAATGTGTTAAAGCAAGAATAATTATTTGTGGTATGACACAAATAGATACCAAATATTAAAACTGAAAATAAGGAGTCCAAAAACATGTCTCCACTCAGTGTGGGTTGGTAGGAGTCCTTTGCAAATGTCCAATTAACCTTTAAACAAAGTCCAGAGCAAGCAGGATTTTTTTTTTTGCTAGAGATCACAAGTTAAAAGCACATAAAATGAACGTCCTTACAGTCTACAGTTTTGATTTTTCTATAAGAGTTTACATTACCATTCCAATCTGCGATTTGAAGTTCCCGATCAGTGATGTAATCTTGAGATCACTTATACTGTGGCCTCTGCTGAAGTAGTCCTCCTACAGAAACATCTGTTCTTTTTTTCCGATTTAGGAAACTGTTTAGATTCCTTAGTGCAAGGGTTGATCAATCAGTCTCACTATAGACTGGAAAACTTTCACATATTTTCTGCATGCAAGGACATGTTCCATTAATTACTGGGCTGTTCAAGGAACCTCTCATAATCAGTGGTTTTAGATTGAGAGTTGTACCAGGAACTACCGATATTGATAACCACCCAAAGTCTTTTGTCCGCCTACACAACCACCAAATTTTAAACAATTGTGAGAAGTTACCTAATTCATCTAAATGCACCACTGAACTACATATATGTTTTACCTACCAAAGGACTTGTGAATCTGTCTTGTGATCCAGGCATGCCTGGATCTCCATCCTTCACTACAGAACAAAACCTGGACATTAAGGGAGCGGCAGCAAGGTGATGAGGTCATCCTTGTGCATGAGCCTGACCCATCCTTAGTGCTAGCCCACCCTCTCCTGGGGATTAAACATGGCTGATATTAAGAAAGATTTAGGTACTTGCATGATTTGCAGAAAAACACAGTTGAGGATTTTTTTTTTTTTTACAAATGAATGCATAACCGTGTTAAAGCCCAACTGTGGATTTTTGTTTACTTTAAACAACCTCATACTGAAATATCTACCTTTAATGCAGAAATATCTCCCACAGTACTCTATTTTGCTCACAAGATGTCCCCAGTCTTCTAAGCTGAATGACACCCAGTGTTAACCCACTGAACATATTGCAAGCACACCATGGCAGCAACCATAGCAGCCTGCATTCACTGTGTAATGGTGCAGAAAATACTGCTAAGGGGACCTCTACTTTGGCTTTATTATTTTATATCTGGTCAGTTTAGAGACATGGGAACCCTTACAAAAGGTTTGCTTCTACAGTTTATAGCATCATTCTGGCATTCAAAGGTACTGGAGTTATATGAGGTTATCAGTTTAGAGGTAAACAGCACTTCAAAGGGTTCTCCCTTAAGATGGAGAGTGAATCCTTGTCACTGCCATCTTTATTATGTAAGGCCAGGGGGAAAGCGGAGAGTGACAATGTGCTTCTGACCTCACCCATGAGTGGTGTTGCCACTGTTCCCCCTACATATAGCATACAAATAAAATGCTAGCAGTAAATGGTGTTTTTTGTTAGCATCTTCTTTAAACCTGTAGGTGTTAATTAAAGAACAAGTGCATTTTAAAACAAAATGCATGTATCCTTTTTCTTTCACCCGTCTTGAACAATCCCACCTTCCTCTCTGCCAATCCATACTTACTAAGATCAGACAGGCATGGTTCCTCTATTGCCGCAATGCTCCCTCTGCTGGCCATACCTGCACATTACTGCCCCCTACACTTCTATGGGGCCTCCTTACATAGCAACAAAATGCACACTTTTTTACAAAAATAATACATTTACCTCGACACACAAAACCTCAAATCTGAATAGAAACACATACACTAAACACAAACATTTTAATTAAATTGTAAACCTTTTAATAAAACAATAAAACAGTAAACTTAGTTGTTAGCCTTTGGGAATAAAATGTTTTCTTTCAATGTATAAAGTAAAACACTAATACCTGCCTAAACAAACAAATTAGCCTAGACTACACAAGGCTAACGCCAGCCAGATGTACAATCTGAGCAACAGCCACATGCTTAATAGTTGAGAAGTCTTTTAAAACTGCCATTTAATTAATCTAGATGGTGAATATTCCTTTTTTTGAATCAGAAAAACATGATTTTTGTCTTACCCGTGAGACCAGTTTCATGGAGGACATCAAAGAACACAGGGAGTTAATGCTTAGACCACTGGGTTTTGCAGCAAACTTCAGGGGATTGGACACTGAAAAATCAATAGAAAATGCAGGACCGCCCTGAATAACCCTTTCCACTCCCAGCCTGCCTCAGTTATGTAGCAAGCAGTACAGAGTGGATCACATAAGACATAGGGGAAGGTCCTGTGATGTGCTCCAAGAAATAGATTTTACAGGCAAGACAGAAATTCAGTTTTATTGATTGTTCATCACAGATTACAGGGAGTTAATACTTAAGACCTGGTTTTAGCAGGTTCAGACATTTCCAAGGACCCCCAATGTGTGACCTTCGGAACCATCAACACAGGCAGTTCTAACTGCAAACAAGTGCGGACCACAACAAGGACAGAAATCGTGTACTTTAACTTAAGGGTGGATGTCCTACCCTCTTCATGACAAGACTCCTGTAATGGTTCCTTCTTCCTCTGGCGGAGAACACACAGGTAGCGAAGAGTAAGTGACTGAGCACATTACAGGCCAGCCCCACATTGTTCTTCTGGCAAAGTCCACCAAGGCTCTGACGAAGAGAAAACCGATCTGGATAGCTGCCGGAGCAGCTGCAGTGGCTTAATGCTGCATCAGTGAAAACTTGCTTCAATGTTGCACAAAAAAAAAAATCAGTGAAAAAGGAGGACCCCTTCTCAGAGGACACTAGCAAAAAACTGAAGAAAGCTGGGCGTGGAAGGCGTTTTACAGGGCTGTCCCACAGCTATGATTGATTTGCCAGTGTGCAATCACCTGAAGGTAGCTGCATATTTCAGTGGTCTAAGAATCAACTCCCTGTGCTATAGAATCATGAAATAGTTCATTTAGTCACTAACACTTAAAATTGGTGGATCAGTGTTATTTTAGTCTGGTACATTTGTATTTCTCTAAAAAAGTGCAGTACCCATTTTGTTCAGACTTTTTCTGCAAATTTTGATTTGTTACCACACTTTGCTCCTTGCACTGCTCACTGAACAAATCAAGAACTGTTTCAAGGGTATTCACATTGAAATTAAGTCTTGTATTTAGATAACAGGAGCAGTTCCAAAAATTTGCACATTTTATGAACACATTTAATGTATGGATTCAGATGAGCTTTTTGAAGGCTGTATGAAAGGCAACACTGAGCCTGGGAAAATTTGATAAATAACAGCGACCAGGCAGCCAATCAAACTTTATATATTGCAAAACCAACGGAGGCAACTGCAAGAATACATTTCTGACTTTTACCATCTCGCAGCAAGTCAAAAACGTCAATGATTTCTGAATGATCTTAGAATTGTCTCAAATTGAAGTTATTGATAAAAGCCCAGTCAGCACAGATTTAAAAGCAGTTTTAAGTCTTTTTCACACAGGCAATTTGGTCGGGTCTGCCTGTCCGTTTTTCAGGTGGACCCGATCGAATGCCCAAAGTTAGTCTATGGGCAACCGGGTCTAAGCGGACGGAAGTCTATTTACACCCGGTTACCCCTGACTGCGGCCAGGTGCAGGAAAAACAAACAGAACGGAGTTCCATTTTGCCGGATCTAATCATTGCCAGATCTTGGGTAATCTTTTGTAAATGGACACATGTCCATTTCCATCCTTCTCCCCCATAGACCAACATGGGGGGTCTGGCGGTTTTATTTCTTTCCTCCATCACAAGATGGAAAAAATTGGACAGACACTGATGTCACAGCGTTGACATCTGATCCGTACTAGCCAGTGATCAGGAGGGGATCTGTGCACAAAGCCCATGTGAAAGAGACTTAAAGATCCTGGATGCTTATAGGCATGTGCAAGAAGTCAATGAAAGACTGCTTTGAGACTTTTCCTGCTATTGATGGTAAACTTGGACAACCAATTACAAAAACACTATGATGCGAAATCTCCATATACACATTGGAAATTGTCTTTTTTTGACATGTCTTTCAAGAGCCAACTTACCTGTAAGTACGATTGCTGATCAGCAGTGTGGAGTTAATATTTGAATGCTTTTCCTGGACAATCAGCTCACAATTTTTATGCATGTGTTTGGTGTAAGACAAGTCAGGTCTTGAGAAGAAAATGCCGCAACTTAACCTAATGTTTTTGATTTCAAACACCTTTCTTTTGTACTTATTATTAGAAAGCCATACTCGTAAAGCAAATGTTAATAAAATGTTGTTTAAATAAAATAAAAAAAACAGAACTGCTGTTAACAGAACGAAACTATTATACCGATCCTAAAATAAGACTTTACCTGTGTCAATAAATTACAGTACCTTTGGTTTAAAAGGAAACTTTGAACATATATTCTGTACATCTGCCAACATTTAAGTGATACCATTGTATTGCACATGGAGGATGATTGCTCATTAGCTGGAGAACTACAGTGTAAACAAAGTTGATTTGATCACAGGAAAAAAAGGTACATGCTTCATAGAACAGACACTGAATAAAACAAATGCCAACGAGGTTCCATTTTCTTTAAGTGCAAGCACATGCACGGGGCTGGACACACCTTCTCTGGCATGACAAAACCTGACTGATCCAGAATACGTCTTTGGAACTTAAAAGGTATTGAAGGACATAATTCAACTTTAAAGTGACATCTCGCTGAGGTTTGTTTCTGTTAAAAAAATACATTCAAGTTCAATAAATATGGATAAGGCCCTATACAGGAGAGCTGGCATTGCATTTAAATCAGTTGGGTGCGCCCTTTTAGCATGACGTTGTGTCCATGGCCGATAAAGTCAAGATGCTTCTGTCATTTGAATAGTAGGGATCCATTTCACTCCAAGATCTGAAGCAACAAAAAGAAACAAATGGGCAAACTAGAAACCTCTCACATCAACAGAAATGCTATTCAGTCTCCTAGTCTTCTCCGGTGGCAAAGACACCACGGATACTGCAAATACGTCAATATTGAATAAACCTTTAAAAGCTGTAGACAAATTACAAATTGTAAGTGCATTATTCAAAGGAAAAAACCAGTATATAAAATAGTAAATATTTATATATTTTGTGAAGATATCAGATTAAAGAGTCCGTTCATACCAGCAACTTCTGTATAAACATTCGTATACATAATTGGGCTGCTATAAGGAGAATAACAGGACCAGCCATACAGAGATTCATAGGATGGCCAAGTTTCTTGAAAAGTCCAAAATAGTGCTTCATCTAAAGCAAGAATGTTGCTAGTGAATTACATTAAAAATTAAAAAGTGTTTGTACAGCCAAACTTTTTTTTCCCCTTAAGTTTTGGATTCAGTAGGGAAGGATTACAACCTCTATCAGGTACTTACTTGCGGTCTGTGTCCCTGCTGGGGACACAGAGACCATTGTCCCAGACAAAAACTGATGGAAAATCTCAAATACAAGAGATGTCACCAGAAGTAGTAAATCTTCCAATTGGGATACCAGTTCGAATAACAACTGTAAGGGGGAGAATTGCCTCACTTTTTAGAGATTTCCTCTCGCCTCCCACTGAGCCTCTAGAACAGGAATTGAAATCTTCTCAATGTGACACCCACAGCACAAAATAAACAGAAAGGGTTTCATCCGTTCCCTCCTCTATTAAAAAACAAAGGCAAAACCTCAGAAATTGCTGTACTCCAACCAGAAAACAGAATTTGGTTGATTTACTAAAGGAATTAAGAATCAGCAAATTCCTGTTTACTTATTAACATAATTGGTGAACAAAGTTTTTTGACCACTATACTGCCAATTCTAGTTAACATTTGTGATACTTTCTATGTTACTAAGATTTATATGGTACTCTGGTAATTGTCTGACTACCACGATTTCTGGTGTGTATTGTCATCTGTAAAATACATTCAAACAAAGGCCTGCTTTAAAACGTGAACAGTTATACCTGCAGAACTCCTGCAGCCTATTCACAGAGCGCTGTTACAAAATCTTCACCCGCTATGCTGGAGATGCAGGCTGAAGGTCTGATTTGGACTTTTACTGCATGATTTTTGCTTTTATTTGCTAATTTATAAAGTGTTTACCCAGCGTATAGCTGGGTGAGTGCTGTTCCTAAGGAATTACTGCAACTAGATACAGCCAAGAAGCAAAGGAATTTCCCATGCCCCCCACTCCATCCGATATCCGTAATATCCTGAGAATGGCGTTTGGCCAGCTATATAGTTGTCTATACATATAACTTAAAGCCCATTTCCACCTTTCTAAGCGATTAGTATTCATTGTGGTAATATAGAGGTGCAGTGATGATGCACAGTTGTGTGAAAAAGTGTTGGCCCCCTTCCTGATTTTTCATTGTTTTGCACGTTTGCCACACTTTGTTTCAGATCATCAAACAAATTTAAATATTAGCCAAAGATAACACAAGTAAACACAACATGCAGTTTTTAAAGGAAGGTTTTTATTATTAATGGGAAGCAAAATCTAAACCCACATGGCCCTGTGTGAAAAAGTGTTTGCCCCCCCTGTGACAACATAACTTAAGGCCTTGTTCACACCAAAAGCAGAGCAGATCTGCATGAGTTTCTGCACACACAGTGCAGTGGGTTGTGCTGCGTTTTTGATGCGTTCTGGGCCGTTTTTGGGAAAAAAATGAATACATTTGTATTGTTTAAAATGGGCTTTCAGTGCGTTCCAGGGCGTTTGCATGCGTTTTTGATGCGTTTGCATGCGTTCCAGAGCAGGTAAAATAGGACCTGCTGCAGTTTTTTTTACCTGCTGTGGAACGGTATGCTGCGATGTGAACTGGAGCTAAAAAGTCCATTGGAATAGATTGGACGCAGTTTTGCTCCGGTCTGTAACTGCTCTGCTCCTGGAATGCGCTTGGTGTGAACCAGGCCTAAGCCCTGGTTCACACCTAGGCGTATTGCATATGCGCGGTTGTGTCGCGGGTTTTTTACCGCGATCCGCGGTAAAAAAATTGCGCGACATACGCGCGTTTCCGAGGGCTACTTGGCTGTATCCCAATGGAAACGCGCAACAAAAACGGCCCAAAGTAGTACATGTACCTTTTCAGGCGTGGGCCGTTTTGTAGCGCGTTAGGGACGGGCTGAAATACGCCCAGGTGTGAACCAGACCCATTGAATACAATGGGATTTAGATGTTTGAGCGTTTTGTAGAGCGTTCGTCGAGCGTAGAACGCGCTACAAAACATTCAGGTGTGAACGAGGGCTAACTCTGGTTTATCACACCCGAGTTCAATTTCTCTAGCCACACCAAGGCCTGATTACTGCCACACCTGTTCACAATCAAGAAATCACTTAAATAAGACTTGACTGACAAAGTGAAGTAAACCAAAAGATCCTCAAAAGCTACACATCATGCCGAGATCCAAAGAAAATCCAGGAACAAATGAGAAAGTAATTTCTAAAGCTTTGGGACTCCAGTGAGAGCCATTATCCACAAATTGCGAAAACATGGAACAGTGGTGACTGTTGAGCAAAATGAACATAAAAGCTCATCTCCGTTATGCCAGAAAACATCTTGATGATCCCCAAGACTTTTGGGAAAATACTCTGTGGACTGACGAGACAAAAGTTGAACGTTTTGGAAGGTGTGTGTCCCATTACATCTGGCGTAAGAGTAACACCGCATTTCAGAAAAAGAACATCATACCAACAGTAAAATATGGTGGTGGTAGTGTGATGGTCTGGGGCTGTTTTGCTGCTTCAGGACCTGGAAGACTTGCTGTGATAAATGGAACCATGAATTCTGCTGTCTACCCAAAAATCCTGAAGGATAATGTGCGGCCAGCTGTTCGTGACCTCGAGCTGAAGAGAACTTGAGTTCTGCAGCAGGACAATGATCCAAAACACACCAGCAAGTCCACCTCTGAATAGCTGAAAAACAAAATGAAAACTTTGGAGTGGCCTAGTCAAAGCCCTGACCTGAATCCTATTGAGATGCTGTGGCATGACCTGCTCGAAAACCTTCCAATGTGGCTGAATTACAACAATTCTGCAAAGATGAGTGGACCAAAATTCCTGCACAGCACTGTAACAGACTCATTGCAAGTTATCGTAAACGCTTGATTGCAGTTCTTGCTTCTAAGGGTGGTCCAACCAGTTATTAGGTTTAGGGGGCAAATACTTTTTCACACAGGGCCATGTGGGTTTGGATTTTGTTTTCCCTTAATAATAAAAACCTTCCTTTAAAAACTGCATGTTGTGTTTACTTGTGTTATCTTTGACTAATCTTTAAAATTGTTTGATAATCTGAAACATTAAAGTGTGACAAACGTGCAAAACAATGAAAAATCAGGAAGGGGGGTCAACACTTTTTCACACAACTGTATATACGAGTACATTTTCATGAGTTACATTGCTGGCGTACTTAATTTTTTATGGACTTTTTAGGAGGTTTGAGTCCTATAAATTCAAAATTCTCTACACAGGAAACTCAATCTGAAACTGTGGTCTGATTGTAAAGTAGCTGACCCCCTGCCTAAGTTATTGTAACAAAATCATGCATAAATGCATAAAAAATGTTTTCTTAAAGGAAAAGCCTGAGTTGTACATAGCGTTGAGATAATTTGGATCCTTAAATCTCCTGTGATCTCTATCAACCCCAGTCGAGTGTTTTTTAACCCTTTTGGTATGGATCAGCTGAATACACTACTAAGCCAATGTAAGTGGAGATCAGAGACCTTAACAGGTAAATGAGCAGAAGGATGCTTCTTCTGGACTGGTAGGTATTAATCAGAATTTATGTACACCCAAACAGAGTAGATTTAAATGCATTTGTAAGCATACAGAAATTTAAAAGGACTATTCAACCACATATACAGAATGCAAAAAAGGGATTTTTTTTTTTTAAACACGTCAAAATCTTTTTCTTCATTGGGGACACAATCTTTTATGGCAGGTAGCTGTGCCCCATTGAATGCAGTAAATTCCCAAGTTCCTACACCTGTAAAATACAGGGACTGATGCTTAAAGTGTATTTACACTATTGCAGCCAAATTGGGATAACACCTGCTTTGTTTTCGTTACATGTTCCCACTCAGATAACATACCTAAAAAAAAAACCTTTTCAGATACTCTTTTCTTAAAAATCCTGCTTAGTTCTCACTGTTTGAGGGGGCTGGTGGAGTTTTGTTTGCCATCATTAATTCTGTCTGTACTGGCAGATTTCATCATTACTTGTAAGCTAGATAAGCAGCAAAGTCTAGCCTAACAAAAGGTTAAAGGGGAAAATCTACTATGTGAGAAAAAAAAATAAATGCACACTTCTTCATACAAAAGTGCATTTATTTTTTGCATTGGAACCAGTAAAGCATTACAACCACGCTCAGTAGATAACAGGTGCAATGCTCTGGCTCCTACAGACTGTTCCTCCTGTACCTGTTGCTGAATGTCCGTACCAAGGTGACTATGTATAATTAATATTATATTTTTGAAAAGTGAGACTAACCAGTGAATATACAATTCCTTGAGATGTTTAGAGGCCAAGTTCACCTTTTTGACCATAATTCATGTTACACCCATATTTAGGGTAGGACATGAAACATGGTTTAAAAGGTGAATTTCAAGAAAAAAAGGGGAACACAAAGGAGCTTTACGCTGAGTGAAAATATTTAGTAATGACCAAACTCCAGGGTTTCAATAGATTATTCGAAAAGAGTATAGTCCCCTGTAAACAGAAATCCCTAAAAAGTGGAGATGGTCTAGTGAATAGATCACAATAAGTAATATATTATAACAAAGTTTAATGATTGTCAACACTATACATATAAAGACACCTATAACACGACATTTAAAAACAATTAAAACACGCTTCCCTGGAGTCACCTGAATATAATGATACGGGTACTGAACCTTTTGAATCTCCTACGGGGCAGGAAGTCTCTGATGTGAGTATGGTAGTGATATATCAAAAGTAGAAAAACGGAGCTGTACTCGCATTGTATGTAACCGATAAACAGGTAATCCTGATTAGATCCCACAACGATACATGCATGTAGTTGTTTTAGAAAGAATGTATCCTTATACAGCAGTTTCACTCCACAGGATCTATTTCATTGGTAAATCTGAAGTTCCGTAGGTGTTTACCTCCCCGTTCAATTAAACTCACACCACTGTGCGAATTTGGGGTTCCAACCCCAGAGAAGGGGCCACCAAGAGGATTTACAACATGTGCGCTTGCACTGTAGAGTGGAGTATGGTGGGGTTCCCACAGTAGTGTGTCCGGTAACACGGCACGGGAAGGGAGCTGCGTGTAATCACACTGGCACTAGCTCGCCCTTGTCTCCTGGTTTAGTGCCTCGGCTGCAATAGACATTGACTCACTCCCGTCTCTCAGGCTCAGCTGTAATAGACAGGAACCGCTGCCGTTGTGTTCGGCAATATCCGCACCGGGTTTAGTGAGTCTATTTCCCTCGGAGGCTGTGGAGATTCTTTGTTTTTGTTCTCACCCGAACGTGTAAGGGTCAACAAAGGATGTCCTGGGAAGCTGAAACACACGCTATCCTGACGCGTAATTTTATTCTTGTTAACGGATATTTTGGGTCCA
The DNA here is from genome assembly GCF_000935625.1 of Nanorana parkeri. Taxonomy (NCBI): domain Eukaryota; kingdom Metazoa; phylum Chordata; class Amphibia; order Anura; family Dicroglossidae; genus Nanorana; species Nanorana parkeri. The sequence goes on along the minus strand of NW_017307271.1, from coordinate 397,354 downwards.
CCCTTTACTCGTTGGTATGCCTTTTTAAGTATTTTATTTGGGTAACCCCTGGCCCGTAGCCTAATCCTTAAGTTTTGAGCCTCCCTTTCAAAATCAGTGTCCATAGTGCAGTTCCTTCTGACCCTTAAATACTGGCCAAATGGAATACTGTTCTTCAAATTTTGTGGGTGGGCACTGCTTGCTTCGAGGATGGCGTTACCCGCCGTGTCTTTCCTATATAGGCTGGTATAGAGGGCCCCTCTTGCGTTCTTGCATATTACGATGTCTAGAAATGGTAGCCTGTCGCTATCGAATGTTAGCGTGAATCTCAAATTGAAATCATTGAAATTCAAGATATCGACAAATTCTTTTAGTAGATCAACTCCTCCTGTCCATAGTATCAGGATATCATCTATGTACCTATGCCACGATAACACATGGCACAGGTACATAGACAAGTCCTCCCTATCTAACAAATCCTGTTCCCAGCCCCCTAAATATAGGTTGGCGTAGGAGGGTGCGCACTTGGTCCCCATGGCAGTTCCTTGCTTTTGTAGATAGTGCTGGTTGCCAAAAAGGAAGACATTGTGCGTCAGCACAAACTCTTAAAGTTGTAGCAAGAAAGCATTGTGCATGCCCTCAGACGTCCCCAAAGTGGCCAAGAATCTTTCAGTCATTTTTAGCCCTTTGGCATGTGGTATGGAGGAATATAGGGCCTCAACATCTAGACCCACCAGAATGGTACCCTCTGGCATTTCTAGATCCTGGATCAGTGAAATCAAATGCGGGGTATCACTGATGTATGAGGTCAACGATTCCACATGTGGTTTAAC
>NW_017307271.1:382856-396531 GCF_000935625.1 Nanorana parkeri | reverse complement strand
GGAGGGGTTGCTAAAGATTTATGGATCTTGGGGAGGGCATACAGGACCTGAGTTCTGGGATATGGAACCCTTAGAAAATCCTGGGTGCCCTTATCTATAAGACCCAGGTCGAGAGCCTCACCCAATATTTTATCCAATTTGATTTGGAGGGATCCAATGACCGAAGCCTCTACAGGTTGATACCACGTATTGTTTTTTAGGATCTTCATCACCATCTCTGTATATTGTTCCTTTGTCATAATTACCACATTTCCGCCTTTGTCTGCCTGTTTGATGACTATCCTTTTATCTTTTCTTATGTCATCCAGGGCTGCTCTCTCTAAGGTAGTGAGGTTGTCCTCTTTTATTTTGACGGGTACAGCCAGCATGATCTCCTCACTTACTCTCTTGACAAAGTCCCAAATGTTAATGTTTTGCGACAAAGGCGGAAAGGTTTTTGACTTGCGTTTAAAGGATTTTTTGATGGCAAGGGAGGTCCCTAGTTCACATTCATCTTCCTCAGAGATGTGCCCCTCCTCCCAAAGTTCTTCTAAATCCCTGAGGGCCCTGTAATCTTTTCTGGAGAAGTCATTTTTAATCGTCAAGGATGCCCCCCAAGGGTAAAGTATCCTTATCATGCACCTGTTTTAACAGAAGCTTGCGTGCAAAAAGGTTGACATCCTTGACGATCTCGAATCTGTCTGGCAAGGCTACGGGGCAGAAGGTTAATCCCTTCGAAATTAGATTTAACTGTAGATCAGTAAATGTATGACTACTTAAACACACCTATGCAAGACTTTACACACACGCCCCTCTGAAGAAGCCACGGCCATCGGGGGGAAACGCGTCAGGATAGCGTGTGTTTCAGCTTCCCAGGACATCCTTTGTTGACCCTTACACGTTCGGGTGAGAACGAAAACAAAGAATCTCCACAGCCTCCGAGGGAAATAGACTCACTAAACCCGGTGCGGATATTGCCGAACACAACGGCAGCGGTTCCTGTCTATTACAGCTGAGCCTGAGAGACGGGAGTGAGTCAATGTCTATTGCAGCCGAGGCACTAAACCAGGAGACAAGGGCGAGCTAGTGCCAGTGTGATTACACGCAGCTCCCTTCCCGTGCCGTGTTACCGGACACACTACTGTGGGAACCCCACCATACTCCACTCTACAGTGCAAGCGCACATGTTGTAAATCCTCTTGGTGGCCCCTTCTCTGGGGTTGGAACCCCAAATTCGCACAGTGGTGTGAGTTTAATTGAACGGGGAGGTAAACACCTACGGAACTTCAGATTTACCAATGAAATAGATCCTGTGGAGTGAAACTGCTGTATAAGGATACATTCTTTCTAAAACAACTACATGCATGTATCGTTGTGGGATCTAATCAGGATTACCTGTTTATCGGTTACATACAATGCGAGTACAGCTCCGTTTTTCTACTTTTGATATATCACTACCATACTCACATCAGAGACTTCCTGCCCCGTAGGAGATTCAAAAGGTTCAGTACCCGTATCATTATATTCAGGTGACTCCAGGGAAGCGTGTTTTAATTGTTTTTAAATGTTGTGTTATAGGTGTCTTTATATGTATAGTGTTGACAATCATTAAACTTTGTTATAATATATTACTTATTGTGATCTATTCACTAGACCATCTCCACTTTTTAGGGATTTCTGTTTACAGGGGACTGTACTCTTTTCGTTTAAAAGGTGAACTTGGCCTTTAAAGATCTCAAGGAATTGTATGTTAATTCACTTTACAAAAACTGTCCCTCAGTACCCATACCTGCACACTCCCATCTATTCTAGCCACTAGAAGCTGCCTGCAGTGACCCATGTATAATGCAGCTCAAAAATAACAACTACAAAAGAGTGTGTGTGTGGTTGGTGTGTGTGTGTTTTATTCTTTACAAGGGGTTCTCTAATTTGACTGCAGAAGGGAGAATACGTGTTGAAGTTCCAGTAGACAAACTAAACAGTGTAACCTGCTGATTTATGCTGCTCAGCTCCAACAGGTGTCTCTCTTGGGCCTGTGAAGCAATTTTAATTGCTTGCTGCTGAGAGATAAACCCCTTGCTGGCTATCACCTCATTTTCAGAACACTGATAGTCATGCCATTCAGTAACAAGTAATTAGAACTTCTTGTGTAGCCGATACCCTATACCGCACCGTAATCAGCACACAAGGACCTTCACAGTGGAGGTCTAATTTAACTGGGTTTACACACAGGCACAGAGTTTTTATGGGAAAGTGACATCTATATTTATAAAAGTGTTTGTGGTGGGGGGAAATGTATTGTGGCGGAATAGCACTTTAATTTACATTACAAATGCACCCTTAGTTACACATGACCAAAGCTGTAAAACATTACCGCATACATTAGTCAAAGTGCTTTGAAAAGTAGAGTTAAATGGGCATTTTCAGGCAGAATGTAAAACAGAACTCCTGTAGTAGATCTAGGTGATAAAGCTCCCCATGTCGAATCTTAACCTGGCCACAGATGAACTACATGCTTTGAAAGAAAACCGTGCTCCTCCAATGTCTCTTAACTTAAGGTTTTATTCATGCCTCAATGTCCCAGTGAAGGTGGTGCAACAGGTGGCACTAAGGCAACTCTAGCAGGAGTACCATTCTATTTTAACCTGAAAATCTCCTTTAAGTGTCTTTTGCAAGAAGGGAAGCAAGCTGTTTTCCACAGGACAGTTCTTGGCTAAATAACATGTCAACGAATGATAAAGTATGGATTATAATACTGTCTGGAAAAAGCAATCACCAATTTCATTATCGCAGTGCAAAGAACCCACATCTCCGTTTAGGAAAGAAAAGACTGATTATTTGTGCATAGGACACAGAGAATATTGAAATTAATTCATAAAACACCATAGACCACCAGAATGAAAGTGTACATCATGAAGCAGAGCTCTGTCTGCAATTGGCATCTGATTACCATCTATATAAGCCATGCAGGTATCTGACACCTTTTTATCAAGATCTTTCCGAAACAAATGAACCCAGAGCTCCAGATGTATCACACCCAACATACAAGATGCTTCGCAGCTAAACAATGAGTTGTTATTCTAAGCCACTGCCTTCCTTTATGTCCATTTCTGTACACAAAACATTACATTCATTAAAGTGACACTAAACTCAGGAGTTAAATCTTAACAATTCATTCAAGTATCTTAACCATTAACAAAAATGTATCTTATATGTGTATCGCTCAGCGGTAGATCCTCAAATTATCTTTGAATCTGTGCTGACACTGTCCTTCCTTCTGGAGGGTGGCTACTTTTGTTCCCCATGGTCCCCATGTTTGTAAAGCAGCCACCACTCCAAGCTCGCTCCCGATGGACTACAATCCCATGTCTAGTTTACTTATTTGTATGGATATTGTAGTCACTCATGGGAGCGAGCTTGGAGCGGTGGCTACTTTACAACACACACAGGGACCATGGGGAACTAAAGTAGCCGCCCTCCAGAAGGAAGGACAATGACAGCCCCAATTCAGAGATGATTAGGAGTGATACACAAATAAGTTATATTATTGTTAATACAACCCCATTTCCAAAAGTCAGGACGCTGTGTAAAATCTACATAAAAAACAGAATGCAATGGTTTCCAAATCTCATAAACCAATATTTTATTCACACTAGAAAACGTATCAAATGTTTAAATGTACCATTTTAAGAAAAAAATAAGGTTTTTGAAATTGATGGCAGCAACAAGTCTCAAAAAAGTTGGGACAGGGCAACGAAAAGCTGGCAAAGTTGTACTAACGAGGAAGAGCTGGGAGAACATTTTGCAACTAATTAGGTTCATTGGAAACAGGTCAGTAACATGATTGGGTATAAAAAGAGACTCTTAAGGTCCCCACACATCTTACGATAATCGTACGATAATCGCGGGACTTCCTGCGATCGTACGATCATAAGGTGTGTGGAAACCGTGCAACCTCTACTACTGTAAGGTCGCAAGACTTTTATCCTACGAACATGTTTGAAAACCCGCCGAGCATCGTACGATGTTCGGCGGGTGTGTAGCATGTTCGTAAGATAAACGCCGGATGGGGCCGGTGTGCGCAAGCGCACACAGCCCGTTCGGCATTGCGGTCATCGGAAGCACGCCCCTTAGGGGGGCGCGGATTGCGATCATCGCAAGTACGATCTGCCTGTCCAAGATAGGCAGATCGTACGTTTTTTAAATTACCTTACAAACATTGCAAGACAAAAGTCTTGCGATGGTTGTAAGGTGTGTGCCCAGCCTTAGAGAGTCAGAATGTCTCAGAAGTAAGGATGGGCAGAGGTCCACCAATCTGTGAAAAGCTGCGTCTACAGATTGTCGAACAATTTCAGGATAATGTTCTTCAACGTAAAATTGCAAAGGCTTTAAATATATCATCATCTACAGTACATAATATCAAAAGATTTATAGAATCTGGAGAAACCTCTGTGCGCAAAGGGTCAAGGCCGAATATTGGATGCCCTCAGACAGCACTGCATTAAAATGATGGTATGGGGGTGCATTAGTGCATATGGAATGGGCAGCTTGCATATCTGGAAAGGCACCATCAATGCTGGAAGATATATCCAGGTTTTAGAGCAGCATATGCTCCTATCCAGACGATGCCCTTTCAGGAAAGGCCTTGCATATTTCAGCAGGACAATGTTAAATCACGTACTGCATGTATCTCCTCAGTGTTGTTAAAAGAAGAGATGCTACAACGTGGTAAACATGGCCCTGTCCCATCTTTTTTTTGAGATGTGTTGCTGCCATCAATTTCAAAATAACCTTTTTGTTTTTTCTTAAAATGGTAAATGTTCTCAGTTTAAACATTTAATATGTTTACTATTTTCTCTTGTGAATAAAAAATGGGTTTATGAGATTAGCAGAGTTTTTGTATAGATTTTACACAGCATCCCAACTTTTTTGGAATTGGGGTTGTAGCTAAGACATTTAGATGCAGTTTTTAAAGATTTGACTCCTGAGTTTAGTGTCACTTTAAGTGCTGAAAATCTGACTTGCTGCTCTGGATTTCTGCACTCTGCTCTTAGCACTACTTTAGAGGATATTTTCTTCAGATATGGGACCCCATTCCTTATGTTGTGGGATGACTAATAGGGGTGGGAATGCCTGTGAACACTCCTGCTAAAGCTAGAGACTTCAAGGTAAGCCGAAATAGACCCAGAAGATATGGTGGTGACATATTGTGGCTTGAGTCCTACAGATATATAACCAACCGGTGACTTAGCCCAGTAGACTGAAATAAATATCAGTTCAGGATGAACTGGCTTTCTACAAAAAGTAGTACCAATCACAATGACTAGTGACAGATATCCCATAGCAGCCAATCAAATATCTTAAGGTGGCCATACATATCAATTTGAGATCGATCTATGCAAGAGTGATCACAAACGAGCGATTCATCATTGATTAAAATATCAAACAGTATCAATTGAAATTACAAGCTCAGAAATGATCAAAACTATCGGTTCTCTGACAGACACGCAGATCAATCAGAACCAATTGACTAAATTCCACCATGGATGAACAACTTGCCAGAGTCTAAATTAATTGAGACTGAGCTTGTTAATCAATCAAAGGTCTGTAGTACAATTTTTACTTAAAGCTGTTCCAGCCCCAAAAATGTAGTCTATTGTAGTTTACCAATCCTTAAAGTGATATTAAAGCTTGAGTTTTTTCTTTTCTTTTTTATCAGTGGGAGGCCGTCATTAATGCAGATCTTTATTTTATTTTTTCTCAATTCCGTGTTTTCTAGAGGGTCCCCACATCGCTCTTTCACATGTCATTTGTTATTCAAGTTCAACTAAATGTGCTAATGCATCTAACAGTATCCACTATACAGGTTGACAATGCTGCTGTCCCAGGGTGCCACCCTAAAGACAGAAATCACCTGGCCAGATCAAAAGGTGATATCAAAGCCTAAAAAAAGAAAACCAATGCAGCCATCACATTTAAGGATTGGTAAGCTGCAGTATATTACATTGTTGCTTTTTGGGTTTAGATTCACTTTAATTTAACCATTATAGTTGCAGCAAATGAATGATCATATTGATGCATGGGTGGCCACCTTTAACTGATCTGTTTACAATAGCTTATTAAATAAGGCAGTCTGTGTAAAGGCAACAAACTGTAATACAAAGATTTCTAGAAATGCTTGAAAAACATCACTTGCCAGAATGAAGTATCATTACAGAATATAGCGTGGCTTAGAATAAAGACTCAAGAAGCAGAGTTTTAAGCTAATAAGGCACCAAGCATAATTTGTTCAAAGCTGCTAAAATCCCATCAGAAACCAAGAAGCAATTGGTGAAAGAAAGATTACATGTCCCGCATTCCCAGCTGGCAAAACAAAAAACAGCATTTGTGATTTTGCAAAGGATGCATTTATTTATGAAAATGGAGATCTGATAAGAATGCTAAAAAAATTACAATTTGTTTATAACATGGTCTTTATAAATATTTACTCTGATTGATGCTTTGAGCTACACACACACTTAAAGTAAAAATATGTATTTCATACTTTGCCATTTATGTCCTAAATATAAAATAAGAGAAGTTTGCATATTGCTCCATTTGAGACATACATTAAAACAAACAAAAAGAACAGAGCTAGCATGGAAGTGTCCTCCCCTCTTAAGAACAGTTTGGGGGCCTATTTTGTTGCCTGACGCTATTGTTAAAGTAGACATTCAACTTTCTAACTTTCTGCTTTCTGACAAGCTGGATATTGTAAGGCAGGGTAACGAGATAATCAACTTTCCCCTTTGCAGGAAGTTCCGGCAAAGGGCTGTGGCTAATGGGTAGCCATTGGTGTTCCCAGGTGTCTATGGAATGCTCACACAGACACAGTACTCCATACTGCCGAAAGTCCCACCGTGACAACAAGCAACATGTGACCAATGGCAAAATGAATGCTTCAATAAGGGATATAATCACATCAGGAAATAACCATTTACAAAATTATCTTGGTGACTTGCCGTAAAATATATTACTTGTCAAAAAGGATCCACTTGTATTTTTGTGGCTTTAGGTAAACAGGGATTATATTTGATTTACCTCTTTGTACACAAATCCACATTACACGTTAGCTTTTTGTGCTGAGGCCTTCGTCCTCCAAAATTCGCTGCATCTTACAGCCCATGTGTGTTTGTCAGACACACGTCCCAGGTCAGGTTGTAGGGTGCAGGAGCATTAGAGAAGTATTGGGTTCAAGAGTTTCAATTGGTGCACTGTGGCACTGGAGATGAAACAAATACCACTGACTGGCCTCACGCCTCCATCCATACTTGTGTACTTTTGTCAGGTCACAAAATGGCTTCCTCCACAGTACTTATAAGAAAGGAAACTGAATAACTCCTGCTGGGAAATATTCAATTCTGATGTAACACTAGGAACACTAAGAGACACAAATATGCCTTTAACACTAAAACAGAGCAAAAGTGTACGGCATAACTAAATAACTTGCGTGTTTCTAACATCTGAACACACGCTTACCAAAAAGAAACTGAACAACTTTCATCTGTGTACATAAAATCAGCATTATGCATGAGCTGGACAGAGAACATTGCAAGACTATAAAGAGAATGGCGACAGACAAAAGACTTTGACAGCAGATAAACCCAGGGTTAAATATTTTTGGTAAATGATTTCTGGGAAGGAAGGAAGTCCCGAAAATGAGCCACCTTCAAATCGGGACATGTACGGAAAAAGACATTTTATATCACTTAAAAGCACATGCCCGAAAGGTTAAATTAAAAATCCCAGAAATCAAATGGTCACAGAAAGAGGTTACCCTATAGTGAATTACGTAGACAAGATGCCAGCAAAAGGAAAAAGAGAGAAAAGCCAGACAAATAAGACACATACAACAAAGATGCATCATATAAAAATATACAGAAGACGTAGGAAATTAAATAAGGGAAAGAAAAGTTCATCAATGAATGTTGCTCCACCTTGGTTCTTATTTATGCCCCGAGAGAGAGAGAAAGAGATAAGAGATAAGAGAGAGGCTTTTCCCTTAGTCATCTAAAGCTGCAGGTTCATCATTTTCCAGTTTATAGGAGAATCGTTGGCAGCAAAGGGTATTTAGAGAGGTTCCACACCTGGCGAGCCGTGGTGCTGTGCAGCGGCCCATCACTCGTTCCAGCAGTCTTCTAATAGACACGCACGCTGTCTCCCCTCCGTTGTAGCAGCACATTGAGTCCAAGCAGTTGATACCTGATCCTGTCTCAGCAAGCTGAGGAGGAGAGAGAAATATGACAGCAAGGCATTGTTACAAGTGCATTTACACCATTATTAGCTAGAGAAACATTTATGAAATTATGTTTGTCTAAAAAGAAAGTTATAGATGCCAAAGAAGAGGGAAAAAAAATTACCTCTAAATGTTAGATTATATAGAGAATAGGTTAGTGTCTTTAAAAATAGTAAGGGCATTACTACTAAATCCCTAAATCTACACTGCTGTGTAGAACACCCAACCTGTTGCGTCTGACGGTCTTATGTACTACAGTGCAATGTGCTGTATCATTATTTTAATCCAACAAGGGTTATATATCAACTGTCACATAGAAAATGATATTTTAAGACAGGCATATTTAAACACACCATTTACACAAAACAAAATAAATGCATTTACCACTATTTAAAAAAAAACAAAAACAATTATGTTATATAAAGCGAGTCAAACTCCGGACTGTACACCAGGGGTGCCCACAATTTTTGTGTTAGAGAAATATGAGGAGTGCTCTTCACGGTCTCTGCCTCTAGATAGGCAGAGCCAGCTGTCAGTCACGCAGTTGGGCGGATCCCGGCACAATTGTCGGGATCCGCTTCAGCTGCGGCGTTCTCAGTATATATACGGAGCCTAGGGTGACGGGAGGACGCTAGTTTGTGTCCTCCCGGTACCCTGAGAACTATGGGGAAAAGCCTTAACCCCATAGTTCTCCTTTAAGATCTACTTTTCAAAATGACAAACTACAGGAGATCTACCAACGAAAAAAAAAAACCTCCCACGCTCTTTCTCTCCTGGCTATCTTTCCTCGCTCTCTCTCCTGGCGGTCATTCCTCGTTTTCTCTCCCTGCTCTTTCCCCTGGCTGTCTCTCCTCGCGCTCCCTCTCCTGGCTCTCTCTCCTTGCTCTCTCCCCTGGCTCTGTCCCCTGGCTGTCTCTCCACGCTCTCTCTCCTGGCTCAACCTTGCTGTATTTTGCAAACAGTGCAGTGCAGCAGGCTGTGTAAACTAATATTCTTTGATGTAATACATAGCACTTCAACCACCAGAAAGGTGTCAGGGAGCTTGGCTCAGCAGACTCAAGCTAATAGATAACCATGCGTGCACAGGAAAATAAATATACCAAAATGGAATAAAGGGGCCGCCATTCACACCCTTCGTGATCTACCAGCATCAGCTTTGAGAGTTACTGGTAGATCACGATCGACCTAATGGGCACCCCTGCTGTACACCTCTTCACAACCAAGACACAGCTTATCAAACAATTTTACACATACAAAGGATAAGCCTTAAAGCAGTGGTCTCAAAGTACCGGCCAATTGCGGCCCGCTAACCGGTACTATGTGGCCCCCAGCCTACTCAGAAGTCAGGTACGCGGTCACGGACCGCGTACCTGACTTGCGGGAGCAGCTACACGGTCTGCATCTCTGTCGGATGCAGACAGTGTAACTGATTCTGCGCTGGCACTCTTTCAGTGAACGCTGGCCGAAAGGATTGATTGGTAAGGTGTGTGTGTGTGTCAGGCATTATTTTATATGTAATGGGGTAGCATTTTTTTTTACGTGTACGGGGGGAAGTAGAAGTGTATTAGGCTCCATTCACACCTCTATTTCTAGGTGCAATTAGGGATTCCTGCATCAGGAACTTGCCTTTTCCTGCAGCAGAAATCCCTAATCTGGCAATTAAAAGTGGCAGCTGTCACCTATTCAAGTTAACGATCAGGTGACAGCAGTTGCATGTAAATGCCAGCATACCGCATGTAATGGTATGTGATATTATTACATTCGGTTAGGATTCTAACCGCATGTTCTCCATCAGGTCCTCCACTGCAGATTGACAGCAGGCAGTGGGCGGGTAGAATAGCCAGCCTGCTATTGCATTTTAAAATATCCAATAGCAGGCTGGGTATGGCTCTCGGCCTCTAGCGGCAGAGGCGACACAGAGGAGAGATGGAGCAGCTGCTGAGGTACGGGGGGCAGCGGGGGATTGCAGAGTCACAGCGGTCTCTCCTTCCTGCTGGTTCGGACTGCAGTGGTCTGCATGCCCGCTGCCTCTTCCGAAACAGGCGGGGAGAGCAGCGGGGATTGAAAGGGACACAGACCACTGCAGCCAGCATCAGCGGGGAGGAGAACAGAGGAGCGGCAACAACTAATCAAAAAGTAACTAAATCGATGATGAGAATCGTTGTCAACGATTCTCGTTATCGATTGTTGTTGCAGCCCTAAATATGTCAGAAATAAATGTTGCACAGCTAATTCAAGCAGTAGAGCAACACCAACACCCAGAATTGTACGACCCAAGTCTGCCCAGCTACTGCAACTCCTGCTGGTCACTTCCTTTTTACTACATCACTTCACCCGTAACACACTCCCCTACTTGCAGGGCATTTTACAAGCGTTTTTGACTCCTCCCTAATGTCTCGTTAACACTATAGGTGTGTTAATCAGCGTTGCTCTTTGATTAAATGCTCAATTCATATGTGAAAGAGCCCTAAAGGATTTAGAACACAGTGTTCAGATTTGGGACTGCGCTGCCGGGAGCGCTGTATACTTTTGCCAAGTCAGTGTGAGCGGTACAGACACCAGTGTGCAGTGTTTTTGCGTTGTGTTAAAAAACAAGAAAAAAAAATGGAAAGTGCTGCGTCCGGAGCTACAAATCTTACCTATTTTACACATACAAGACTAAAGTTTCAGGTGCCAAAAAAAAAAAGTTTTTAATACATTTGTATGCATAAACACATATGCGTCTACAAAGATGCATTTTTTAAGCAGCAAATTCTGCACTTGCGTTGCTTCTATGCCCGTGTGAATGTGGCCTAAATGCAATAAATGTATATTCTGAGGACCAGGCTGTGAAGACACTGCGTTAGAGAAAGCAAAACCCTTTACCATCAAAGTCAAGGTTAACGGAAAACAAATACTCAAGTATATACCCAGGGCTCGAAAATCCACTCGTCTGCTCGTCTGTGACGAGCAGACAGTGGAGCCCGACGAGCAGCTTCCAGGCCGGCCGCTGTAATTACACGGCCGGCCGGGAGCTTTACAGTCTGTCATGTAAATTAGCTATCCCATAGGGGGCTTCTTAGCCCCCCCATGTAATAGCAATAAAGCTGTGTTAAAAAAAAATTAATATAAAAATTAAAAAATCATAAAAAAATAAAGCATAAAAAAAAATTAAAATTGGTGAAATTTTTGACTGACTGGTGAGACACCGCCAAATTTTTCAAGCCCTGTATATACCAATAGGATCTGATAAAACAGCTGATTAAAGTTTTTTCTGTGACAGCCTCAATGACCTCAAAGTGCCAGTTTATATTTAGACACTAGTTCTCATGTAGTGCTACATGTACCCCAGGGGGTACTTCTGCCTCTCACAGGAACTCTGTTTATGATTACAGCTTAGAGCTTTAGCAAAGTGTTATGTCATTTAAAAAAGGTAACACTGTATTTTATGTGATGGCATATTAGATGAATTTGATTATATACTGCATTTGTCAAATATGTATATTTTCTAAATATATCTTCTTTTAAATTCACAACATGAGAGGGCTGACAGACTATACAGATGTCAATACAACAAATAATCTACATGTGTTTAAATAAATGATAAATGCACTACATGCTGCTTGCAAATCTACAAAACACATTACTGCAATGGTGCAAACGTTTATCTGGCAAATGTGTGACACTGGCAAACAAAAAAGGTATAATCCCTTTAACTCCTACCATGCTTGAACTTGAATGAAGACATTGTGTGCCTTCAGATGCAGGATGGGGCTATGGGGGGGAACCTGTGAATAGGTTTGAGTAGATATCTTGAAACTTTTTTTGGAACAATAACAAAAACTCCTTGACTTAGGTGGGCTGTCAGAGCAGCAAGGAGGTAGGTTAGTGTGTGGAGACACAGGAAGATTGGAGGACAAAGTGGGCAAGAGGCAAACTCTAGCTTGTAGCCCCCAGACACCACATTTTCTTTTTTACCCATCCAGCTGTCCGCAAAGGCCATCAGACAATCTCCCACTTTGGAAAGTAGGGTATCTCTTCTATGCGAAGTGGATTGTCTGCCGGTTAGGAAGATTTGGTAGTCCAGGATTTGTGACTAAACTGGGTCCCAAAATACTTTTTTCCGCTAGTGACATTATTAATAAATATTTTCCAGGGAAGCACCATAGACATCCATTAAATGGCATACACAGCAAGCTAAAGAGTTCTCCACATATTAATAGGAAACTCATTCTGAAGAGAAGACAGAAAATGTCTAATAACCCATCAATACAACAGTGTAATACAGCAGGTATAATTCCTAAATGTTTCAAGTGAAGGGACATGAAGTATAGTTTGGGCCACATGTTAGGTATCACTGTGCACACCGGAGTGAACGCAACAATTCTCAGACCATTATTTACGATGAACTCTAAATTGATGACCTGTACATGCTTTTTCCCTATGGACAATTTTGGGTACCAAAGTTTTTTGCCGTTTCACAGATGCACGCAATTTTGAAGCTTGACATATTTGGTATCGACTTACCTAACGCAACCTCATATTCTATTAAAAAAATTGGGTTTCATATTGTCCTTCTGTGCACCAAAATAAATTTGTATGCACCTTTTACTGAAAATGTTGGTTTGATAAACTGTCATCTGACATAAAAAATTGCAACTACCAACATTTTCTTTTCAAGGGTATCAAGCACAAAGTCATCCAGAACAGATTTGTGAGACTCTTCATTAAAGAGCATCCTCAGCTGAGTGTTCAGAAGCTGTAGGAATGTCAGATACAACCTCTGGAGGAGGGCATAGATGTTTACGGCCCTTGTGGTTTCAGTCAGCTATCACATGGCAGTGATTTTGTTCAATCTAGCTCATAATCTAGCATTGTTGTAGAAAATCCATTCCTGGATAAAGCAAATGGGGGGGGGGCAGGACACACATACCTGAGGGAGCATGGGAAGACTCCAAAGAGTGTGTGGAGACAAGCAGAGGACAATGATCCAGGCTGTGTCAGGGCCTTAAGAGACAATCCAGGCTACCCTGGAGCTGTTAGTGGTTCGTGAGCTGGAGAAGCTAAGCCCTGAAGGGACAGCTCCCTTTGTGTTCGGAATCTGAATACTACAGTGCAACTGAAGGAAAGTAAATAAACATGCCAGGGAGGATGTTGGGTACTCAAACCTGCAGCTGAAAGCAGGAAAGGTTATAATGGCCAGAGGTGACTAAGTCACTGTAGGCAGCGGCAAGAACAAAACAAGGTAAAACCTTGAGTAGAGCAGTGGAGGGAAAACTGCCTATGTTACCTATATAGTTATAGTTAGTAGGGATGCACCGATACCGATACAAGCATCGGTATCGGCGGCGATACCGAGTATTTGCATGAGTACTCGTACTCGTGCAAATACTCCGATACATAAAACGAGTACCTGTGCCGCGTCCGCCATCTTCAGGGACC
>NW_017307271.1:364583-382587 GCF_000935625.1 Nanorana parkeri | reverse complement strand
AAATTAATATTTATCATGCCATTGCGAACTAAGGCTTGTATCCCCCTAGTGGGGAAAATAGATTATCACATGTCCAGACTCCAGAACAGTGTATTATTGTATAGTGTGGAACAGCTGTATCCAATTCTGCATACCTGGCTTTATATTATAACGTTCTTCTAATATAAAGCCAGGTATGCAGAATTGGATATAGCTGTGCCACACTACAAGGTGTTCATGTTCTTCATAATATTAAGAAACTGACTTAAAATCATGATTTTGTATGGCTTTAGAAAAAATGTGACCTGTCCCTTTAAGAAAAAGTATCGGTAATTGGTATGGGCGAGTACTTGAAAAAAAGTATCGGTACCTGTACTCGGCCTTAAAAAAGTGTATCGGTGCATCCCTAATAGTTAGTTTATAGCCTACAGTAATTGCTGGAGCAGTATGAAACTAACTAGTTCAATGAACTTGTTAAACTAGTGTAGAATATGATTCCACTATAAACATAATCAAGCAGTAAGGGGCAATATGGTCAGGATATATATACATTTGCCCCTTCCTTATCTGCACTGCAAGCTACGGATTTTGCAAAAAAAAGCTTCCTATGCTCTTGGTATCAGAAGGGGTTACTGCTGGATTTATCTGCATTGTGTTTCACAGCACTTGCTAACCAGCACCCACAGGAAAAGAACATGTTCTGAGATTGGTTTCAGATTCTGTGACAGGGCCACATATTAACTGAACCCTTTTTTCTTCCAAAGTAGTGCAACCAAAAGCAGATTCACTTAGAGTTTTTTCACATTGCATACTTAGGACTAAATGAATTCCCCGTCATTCTACCTACAGTACTTCTTAAAATGATTACTTTATATTATACATGATAAAAAGACATGGACCTATAAGGTCATTAGTGGCAGTCATCATGTCAAAGTCAGATGGGGAAGTTATCTTCTTGGATATGGTGTGATTACCATTGTTGTGGGTATGTGAAAGTCTATGACTTTGCTGACACATAGGGGCCTATACCATTGGCTACCTGAGAACACCAGTACAAAGTAAAAAAAGTCATAAATAAAAATGAACATGTGTAAATGGGAAAGTGCTCTTAAACCAAATGCCTGTGATGTAAAATTCTTATAACGTAGATGCAGCTATTTTCAGGTTTGCTATCGGTAACAGTTGTTTTCAGAAACTATAGCAAATGAGGCTCCATGCCACTTAAAATATATTGTAGGTGATCACTGAAAGCTGTATTGCTACCAACTGGGAGAATGTTTCGCTGTTAACGTCTAGACTTTATTAAGATTTTATATATTTCACTGTTGCATAAAGTTTGGATCTCTCGGCTGTCATTACAAAAATGGTTTCAGTGGCCTCATACTCGTCAACAAAAAAAACATTTCCAGTATGCTAGAATACCTTTCCTATCCTTTGCTATAAAATGTCATCACACAAGCGCTTAATCTCTAATTCAGCCTCTCGCAACTTTATCACTCTGCAGGAACCCATACATTTTTCAGGTGTGGGGAAACCCCACTAAAATGTATTGCATGATCATCATTAAGTTAATACATTAATGTAAATAAACAAAATGGTGTAGCGAGACTTGACACAAAGGCTGATCGTTTTTCCTTTTTTATAAACCCACCCCACTCTAAGGTCTCGTTCACACCTAGGCGTATTGCATATGCGCGTCTGTCGCGCATTTTTTTACCGCGATTCGCGGTAAAAAAGTTGCACGACAAACGCGCGTTTCCGAAGGCTACTTGGCTGTATCCCAATGGAAACGTGCAACAAAACGGCCCAAAGTAGTACATGTACCTTTTCAGGCATGGGCCGTTTTGTAGCGCGTTAGGGACGGGCGCAAATACGCCAAGGTGGGAACGAGACCATTGAATACAATAAGATTTATATTTTTGAGCGCTTTGTAGAGCGTTTGTCGAGCGTAGAACGCGCTACAAAACGTTCAGGTGTGAACGAGGGCTAAGAGAAAGTTACTTTTTATTAAAAATCAGGAAATTAATAAGAAAAAAATAATAGCCAGAAAAGAAAAGCAGACAGTGAAAATTGTAGTGCTCCCTCACACTGGGGTTCAGAAGAAAATGGCTGTTGCCTTACATTGGTGGAGAAGGGCCTCTTTAACTTAATGGTCAGTGGGAGAGAGACCCCTTATTGTTGATTGTCATGGCAGAGCTCCCTTACTTTGGTGGCCACTGAGCAGAATGCTATCCTTACAGACAGCTAAAAAAGATCATACGTGTGAGCGGTTACTTATCAGAGGGAAGAGGACAAATATTGCCAGGAGACTTTGGCCCTAGAGCTTTGCTCACTAGTCAAGGAAGCCCTAGCAACCTCTGGAGGAACCTGTAGTTGATATGAATACTAAAGAACTTTAAATCAAGCCAGAATTAGTTCTGCACACAATTTTGAGGTAAGGTTTTGTTTTTACCATACTACTAGTGTTATTTTGGCTGCCTGCAGAGGTATAAAAGGTGATATTGAACTCAATAAATCCCATCTCCACACTGTCATTTAACAGGGCTGGACAAATTTCAATAATTAAGCAGCACTAAAAAGAAGAAAAAAAAGAAAAAACAAGTAGTACCCTCTGTAAATCTTCTCCATTTATGTCAATGGAAGCACATGTTCCTTGGCTCCATAACATGGACTGCTGGCTTCTAGACTGGATTGAGCAGTTCACTAATTTTACATTTATTTGTCCACCCCCATTATTGAAAGATAAGTAAGGTGCACAGAATATCATCTACTAGCATTACTAAGATGTCAAAGACCATGAAATAATTAGAGTTAGTTTGTCATGCGGTCTTTTCAAGATGTGAAATCGTATAATGTGGGTTAAGGAACACGTCCACTAATGGATGAATTCACAAACACGTAGATAATGTTTTAGCGTGATAAGATGTGTGGCATAAACACAGTTGTTGTATTATGACAAATACATGCCACCATTTCACGGGCAGTGCCACAAGTGACCACACATCACACTGCAGTTTAGAGTACTACCTAGTCTGCTCAAGTGTTCTGATGGTTTGAGGCAGCTGCTAGCAATTGCCTATTGTCCGACCCTCTGTGCTCGCTTTCAGTAAAGTCAAATGCTGCGCTGACTGAACCCTTATCCTCTTCCATCTGGAGGGATAGAAAAGTAACACAACTAGTAAAAATAAACAGTCATTGTAAAAAAAAAAAAAAAAAAGAAGATATTTCCCACGTGTCTAATCGACACACAACTGCAGATATAAAACTTCCATTAAAGGCAAACTGAAGAATGTTGACTTTCAATACTTGTATTTCCCAAACCTGCCCAAATTTTTGTGGAAATCCACACTAGTAGCCAAGCTACATTTCTCAGATTGCAAACTACTCCATCAGACCATAGGGAATTAGATTCAGAACATGTACTGTTGGTGGGCAGGTTTGAAAAACACCAATGTTGGATAAGAGCGTGTACTTGCAGCAGAAATACTTTGTGGTGTCCACATTGTAACAGAATACTATTTGATTTCTACGAGGACCACAAGCTTAGTATAAATGCATGTTGTCAGATGGCATAGAGGGTGGTCTGGGTGCCTTTGTGTGGCACAGTATGCCCCACATTTATATGAAGCCTGCAGTTATCCGATGTTGTTACCATGCAGTAAAGGTGGCTGCACACATCTATTTGTACACTCACAATGGTACTAGGACTTCATAAAGTCATCACATTTTCTAATATAAATAAATAACATTTACTATTTTTAAAACACTGGGAGATACTGCACATCCACTTCGAAAAATCAAAAGGGGGTAAGGTCCACACAGCATGTTTCCTAGCGTTTTGTTAGCTTTAAAACGCTATTTCTCAAGGAACTTTCATGAAACAGAAAAAACGCGAATACCTGTATGAAGACTCGTTTCCGTTAACAAAATGTGCTTTTCAGCATGAAAAATTGCCACTGCATATTTTTTCATGTCACAGATGCAACTGTAGGCAGAAAAGCTGTTCTACAGACAAAAACTGGATTAATACATGACAAACGAATGTGCTTAGTCAATAAGGCAGTTCAGAGTGCATTGAACCAGAACAACCAATCAGAAATCATCTCTTAATGAGTTGTCAACTCTTTGCACCTCCTTCTCTTTGTGGAGCCTTTTTGAATAAGCCCTACATGTAGCCATCCAGTGTCATCATGGAGGTGCATGCTCAACACTATCTATACCACAGACAAGTTTTGTAACTGATTTAGAATAAGGAGCATTTACAAACAGTTTTACCAGATTTTCTGAGCCAGCTAAAGTTACATTTTAATTAGTGAAAAATGAAAATGGAAGAGGGTTGAGACCATTTAAGATAAAAAATAAAACCTAAACTATGGTTGAACGTTGAAATTTTAGAGTGCGCTAAAGAATCTTAAAATTCCTATTGAACCTTATTTATTACAGTAATGGCGTCAGCCTGCATATACAGTAGAATCCTTTTTTGCTGCTACTACAGCAAGGGTTAAATACCCTGCATTGACAGTATGCTGCGAGTTAAGCTGGCCATACACTAGTAGATTTCTGAACAAAATTTTGCACGAAAGATCTTTCTTTTCCATCCGATGATGCCATCAGACACTTGACAAATGTCGACTGAAATTTTGTTTGACTTTATCGTTTGATTTTAGAATGAATGGAGTTTCCCGAATGAAAACCACATTTACAGTTAGACTTTCGTTTGAGAAAAATGTTCCATTCTGCTCCTTCAAATCTTTCAATTGTAGACCTGGATCACCTGCATTGTGTGGGAGTAATATTCAAAAAATGATGAGCATATTTATTGCTGTATATGAAGCCTGAACGCATTAACAAATATAGAAGGTTCAGTTGAGCTTTATTATTAATGTATAGCTATGCAGAATGTGCTTTTTTCGTTCGGTGATACGTTTTTGAAATATATATTGGTGCTAGCACATTCAAAGACCATCAAGGAGAAATGCTGTAATTTTTACTCCTCATTTCCCCCCTCTAACTTTCCCAAATCCCATTATATGCTAATTATGAATATATTTTTCCTTATAATTCTTTAGGTATAAAACAGATATTCAGAAGCCAGCCAGTCGAATACAGAATCCTGTTTGTATAAGAGCAGTATGTACAGTAAGCTGTGGCAAAGCATTTGCAAAGTTTGAGTAGAATTCCAAAAAGTTTCCTGAAGCCTCTAATCCTTTTATAACCAGCAATCAATCACTGATATGCTGACATTTAGCAGACATGGCATGTGCCAGTTAAAGTAATACCAAAGGCTAGGCATTTTTTTCACCCTAATGTATTCTCTGCATTAAAGTAAAAAATATCCAGTACCTCTGCATGCTCCCCTGTCCCCAAATACTTTGCTATAACCCCCATCACCTCTGCCGGGTCCAGGAAAATATCACCCGTTCCCCGAATTTCCTGGTCCTGGGCAAGGGTACCGAGGACAGTGAAGCGATAGGCTCCTGCTGTCATCAGTAAAACTTTTGGTAGGAGAGAGGTGCAGGGAACAGGGGCAAGGCCTGCCATACAGAAACATTGGGTGTCTCCTGCAGCCTGCTAGCTAAAGGAGACACCAGCAAACAGGCAGCAAGATCAGTAGTTTGGGGGCCCGCTGCAGGAGGAGGAGACAAACAACTTTTAACAAGATGAATGTTCAAATAAGGTAAGTGTGCACCTCATCTTCAAAAAAGCACACAAACCAGCAAACGTTTAATATCACTTTAACTTAACAAGAGCTCTCTATTGAATTTGCATACATTAATAACTTTTATATAAGTTTAAGGACATAAAAGGCATTTATTTAGCACACTGTTTTAATCATTAAAAAAATCAGTTTTACTATTATAGACTGCATTAGAATGCAGAAAAATATTTTTTTAATCCTATTTTTAATACTATAATTGTATCTGACTATTACAGTTTGCAAACTCTGCCAGGCTGTAGTGGCATTTGCAGGCTAATTTTGTCAGTTGTGGTAACTATGTCATAGCTGACAGTGATAGATTATCAGTGGAGATCAAATCGATCAGTAACTGCCAGGATTGGGGAAAACTAGGCATGTAAAGTGTTAGCTTGTGGCTCTGAAAGGGAGGATGTTTGTTGAGGGCTTGTTCACACCAGATCTGCATGAGTTTCTGCACATGCAGTGCGTTTTGCCAAGTTCCGGGACGTTTTTAAAAAGCCTATAATGGTCTTTCAGTGCGTTCCAGGGCGTTCGCTTGCATGCGTTCCAGAGGAGAAAAAAAAAATAGGGCATGCTGCAGTTTTTCCACATGCACTGGAACTGAACGCTATGTTATTTTCCAGCGTGAGGAATGCTGGGGATGATCAATAATCAAAATGTGGGAGGGAAAGAGGTTAAAGCGCACTACAGCTCCAGTTTGGGGATGTTAAACACAGATCTCAAATGAAGGGCTATCACTTTAAACATAAAAGGCTTTTGACAAGTTTCAAGAAGTGATGAATCTTGCTGAAATGTTGCTAGTAAATTACAACAAGCATTCCAATTGTAATCTGTGTTTAACATCCAAAAAATTTATTTGCCTTTTTTGGATATACTTTTACTTAATGATACTCACTACTGTAACCCCATTCTAAATGCCAGACATTACTAAGCTACTCTAGTACATGATCCAAAAGTAGCCACACTCTTGATGGCAAGAAGAAAAATTATCTAGACAGAAAGCTATCCCCTTGTCTTCTTCTACTTTTAAGCACTAGTCTGCAAGTTAAAGCCTGTCTCAAAAGAGTTTGCTAATTTTCCAGATGGATACATGTTGTCATTTTCATTTACTAATAACCATACAAATGGCTAAGGTCAAAAACGTACTACATCACCAACCAAAGTGTACCGCAAAAAAAAAGTATAAGAGCAAACATACGAATTAACCCTGAACGTAACTCAGTTCTGTACAGTGGCTTTTTTCTACAGACAATTCTGTTTACATGGAAAGTTAGGCATCCTTCTTGTAGGGTTCACTTTGAAGAGATGTACTTTCACTAACTAAAGTTCTGGATTTAGATATACTTTTAAATATTAGCTTTTGTTATTCTTATACTTGTTCGAGGGGGGGATTACAATTGATCTTGTACTTGTGCGCTATGGTTTTCATAAGTGAAGATCAGAGAATCTATGAAATAGGAATCTATCTTCCACGCTCGTGTGACTGGTGACCTACAATGAACTAAGTCGATATCCCAGATTTTTCACACGGTGTGGCCTTGCTCTAATTGCAGTTAGCTGCCATATAATTAGTTATTATAGGTTGGTGGAGCATATACTATATGTATTTTGTTATTTTAGGTCATTAAATAAGCTACATTTGTGCTAGAGTCTAATTAGGTCTTACTGTTAAGAGTCAAAATTTTACTGAATAGTATTTCTTACATTCATAAAATAGTAAAGCTTTAAAAGTAGGTATTAATATTAGGTATACATTACATAGTCTCATTCTGTTACACTATAAATTCATAGCCTTCTTTGTTCCTAATTTTAGTACATCAGCGGGGCTTTATCAGTTCACCCCCACACACTCCATAATCTGCTTCAAAATAATATCCATATATTATAAAATCCTGGATTTATTTTTCCCTACTGACATACAGCACAAACTGTACGGTACAGCAAAAATTATCTATATTACATAACTTCATCCCTTTTAAATGTGTTGCTTCCTACAGCTCTGTTGCCAAACCTGTGAGTCATAATTGTGAAAAGTACAAATAAAAATACATTTACAGTGGAACATAACCTAAGTGTGAACGCACACTGAAAGCACAAGCACAAGATTTTTTTCTTTTTCCAAACAATCAAAAATAAACTATAAAACACATAGCTGTCCTGCCCTCTGCAGCCTAGAATTATCTAGCATGCACCAAATATAGTTTTAATTGTACGTTTGTCCTCCATCAACAAGCGCTCAAACCATGCTGAGGAAAGTAACACAACAATAGCACAGTAGGTCTGTTATCGGAGTGTCATGCTAGGGGTTTTAACGCACGACATGCACTCTTATTGCAGGCTCTTGGACCTGGTAAAATAAAGAAAAGGAATAGCAAACTGAATAGCTGGCAGCTCTGGCTGTTAACATAATGGTACTCATGCCTTGCTCCATCTCTCTAAGTGATGGTTAGTAGAGCCTCAGCATGCAAAACAAATAAAGTGGATGAGGAGCCTCCCCTCCTACTCTACCTAATTTTGCTCAGCTGATTCCTTGCCCGTGACAGAGGCTGCAGGGCGATGAACTCGTCACTTAAAGTAACTCTGTTGGAATACATCTATAGGTGGACAGAAAAGTTATGTAACACACATCACATCAATAAGAATTAGTAATTTCATACATGGGTAAGGAACTTCAAACACATTTCAATGTAGTGGGAAAAAAATACAAAATCCACTCTAACATCATGCACAGTAAAACAAACATTAGAAATGTAATGCATTCAAAGTAAGTTTTGATTGCTATTATCCAATAGTACTGTGGACAACAACTTGCTGGCCACACATCTGTTCTGAACACCTGAACTCCAAATGAAGAAAAAAAAGCAGACTTTTCAATCTATATTACAATCGGGGCTCATTCACATTAGTTACTATGGTATATTTCTAAAAGTTATTTTCAGAACAAAACACAGTAAAAATAAAAAACAGGCAAAGGTGTAGTTGGCATATGCACGCTTCAAAACTTTATTTTGTTACATTACAGGTCACTATTTTTTTTTATTGTATTGGCTTGAATTACTGACATTTATATGTAACAAATGCATTTAAAATCATGCTGGACATTTAAAAACAAATATATTGGTATTAAGATATTGCATTGCCAAGCCAACCGTAGTCGCAAGTCACAATCTCCAGAATTCCATTTCTAGAATATTATTGTGCAAGTTTAAAATCAATCATATTATGAAAGTGCAATTAGGCTAACATAGGTACCCGTAAAAATGACTCCAAAAGATATTAAACATTATATTAAAATCTCCACAGAAATTCAAAATCAAACTGTGATTCTGATGTTAATATCCCCCCAGTCCAACTTTCCTATAACAGTCTGGAAATTTTTGTGCTTTGGTTTTAGTGACCTCCCACAAAGTTTTACAGGTCTTACAGGAGAACTATTGAAATCGTGTTGTGTTGTAAGTCAGAGACTTACCTCACCATGCCTGATAGTTACAATGGCAAAATAACCTACAGTATTGGAGTTATTGCAGTATTGTAAGTGACAAGACAAGTATTAAAAAAAAAAAGGCAAAACATGGCTATGTAACATATATACCGATTTAAAAAAGTGTTATTAACCCTGCAGTTCAGTCAAAGAATGCTTCATTCCTCTTGACATTTAAAGCGATTGTCTTATGTATATCTGCAAGCCTTTATGTAATAGAGTAAACCAAAGAAAGTGTGAAAGAAGATTATTGCTTATTGTACAAAGATATTCTAAAATGGCCTGGACAGATTTGTTGGTACCCTTAGAAATGCAAATGTTAAGAGGTTTTATGTCCTTGAGAGTCCCTGACTACACGAGGAATATTGACCCCCAGGTTGAACAAGAAAAATATTGTGCAAGGTAGCCAAATAGCCAAGGGAGCGACAGTGGGCTCAAAGAAAGTGGGCTCAAAGAAAGAAGACCCCACGGTGGACTCTACTGCTGGAAGGAAAGCATAAAAATGCCAGACTGGAATATGCTAAGATGCATATTGACAAACCGCAATGCTTCTCTGAGAATGAAAGATGGATGGCTATTACTTTCAAGTTATTTCAGATGAAATTTTGTTTTTGTTTTATGGAAGAGTACCAACAAATTTGTCCACCTTTGTATCTGTAACATTTCCTTGGCACTAACAGCATTCTGTTTATTGGGTTGTCTTCTGCTTTGTACTGACTAGCAGACCAAAAAGAACCAACACCTTGACAGTTATCCCATCTTATTATGTATGACTTATTTATAAACTGATGGTTCAAGCAATGCTGAATATTGCTTTGAAAAAATTACTAAAATGGTTCACTTCTTATTCATCATTTAAAAGTTGATTGCTAAAATAACCTCTCTGAAAAAAGAGTCTGATGACCATGTACAGTTCTTGATACCTGTGCCTTCTCTGAACTTGTAGGATAGAGGTGTCTGTACAGCGCTTTCTTCACAACGTCAAGCAACAGACAAGCAATGATGATGATGATTATGGCAAACCAGGCAGATCCACTGGAGAGCAGCTGCACGAATACAAAGTACATGTCTTGTGTATGTAAAAATGGCCTGTTATAGGAAGAGAAAAAAAAGAAAGCATATGAGCCAGCTAAATCACACAATACTTTTGTTTTACTGCACATTAATATGCAAACATTTGACATATTCAATAAGGTGTATTCTCTCTAAACCACATTGCACATTATTTTTGGCAGAAATCTTCCTATACTTCATAGCAAGGCAATGATCCCAACTGATCTCATCTTTCATCATCGTACACAGGAGGAGCTTTATCTGACAGTATATAATGACCATCGCAATCAGATTCTCCTCATTCTTTCAGTGCATTAAGAATAAGGCCTCATGCACACACAGCGCAAGAGCAAAATTGTATATTGCGTATACGCACGTATATGCGCGCACTGTATGCAATCCCAGAATGCATCATTCTTAATAGATATGTTAATGTACTGTACACAGAAATACTGAGCCCGGTCGAATGTTGGGTCCATTTTTTGTCATATCTTTACGCTGTGCAAATATACGGCTCAATACCCAGCTATGTGTATGGAGCCATTTATTTGCATATGCTGCATATGGCAAAAATAGGCTGCGCGCATCTATATGAAGTGTATTGTACGGCAGTGTGAATGAGGCCTAAAAGTAATAACCTGGTTGCTACAGGTAGTGATGGTCAACGTTCCTCATATCTGAATGCACATACAAAATGGTGATGTTTAGCACATCTCCAGGAGGTAATGAACAGTCCTCCTATTTGTATACAGTATGTAATTTTTACGTAGTTGAATATAGCCTTGGCAGTGATGAAGGGAACAGATCTGGATTTGTTCCCACTAGTGTCTTCACTAGCCGGTCAGAATAGACCCTGCAAAATGAAATTGCACAAATTGCTCTAAATTGCACTAAAACATTAGCAATACATAGAGCAAAGTCAACCACACAAGAGCTCATTGGGACCGGGTAGATGGATTTGGAGGGCATAAGCCAGTTTGGGTAGGGGTGGATCAAAAGGAGTACAACTTTATTTAAATCATGAGAAGGATTTTTAGCTATAACTGGCAATAGCTTCTATAATCTGCAAAACTGGTTTCTAAGAGCCCGTTAATAAAGGGTCCTTGTTGGATTTGGGAAGAGTAATAATGAATGCTATTTTGCTACTGTCTTTATAAATAAGTTGCAACTCTTTCAGCTTACGCTGACCATGTACATAACAGTAACCAAACATCTTAGATTTACTCAAAATGATTATTCATCTAAAAAAGTAAAATATCAGTTTCAACAAATTCTGACTGTGTGTGGGAAAGTTCTCATTCATCCAGGTCATGGTATATCTACAAAAAATAAGTCAAGGCAACTGGACTAGCTGTATTTTTCTGGAAGACGTTTCACTGGTCATCCAACCAGCTTTCTCAATTCAGAATGGCTTGTACAAACATTCTCTGAGAATAAATATGTGGATTGAAGCAACATTCAACATATTTATTTCCAGATAATTTTTGCCAGTTGCCTTGGCTTATTTTTCACAGATAAATTCTGGCTGGATTTTCTGTCAGGGCTAACCTTTCCATTTTGATTAAAACAACTGTTAAGTGATCAAACCACCCATTCAGTGCAGCGATTTCTGAATATATGATCATTAAACAATCATATCGTTAAGCAAATGGCCCAACATTACAATGCTAGTAATTGTAAATGCATTTCTTAATAGAGAACCGGGAAGAAAGAAAACTGAGCAAAAAAACACTGCTGTTGTAAACATTTTGTGCTTCTATAGCTCTTCATCATTCCCTCCTAAAAATAACTGTAAAACATAATAATATTTCTGACCCAACAGGATAATGAAAACAAAGTAAAGACATGCTGTATGATACATTTGAATTTACTGTATATATTAAAAGGAAAGTGGTCAGTTGTGTTTAGATTAGGAGCCCAAGTATCGGTTTGCTATAGTTTTGGAATTTCCCCTAAATATACGACTTCCAATAAAATATAACAGAAACATGTCAAAAATCGATAACTGGGGTTTCCAGAATTGAACCTTATTTGGGGTCCTTGTAAACAGGCTGCACACTCCAAATTAAAGAAGAGGTTTGCTCTTACCAGATAATTCCACCATAAAACAAGGAAAATATAAAATAAAATGCAATGGAACCCCAGATAACAAAATGATTCATCCATGTCCAGAACTGAGTTTCTAGAGCCATCTAAAAACAAAAACACAATTCATTACTATTTACAAACTACTAGGATAGGAGTTTCAAACTGTAACCACTAGCACTGAAAGTACATTTTCAGCTTCTGATACAGGAATGGCTGCAATGCTATTCATGAAATTGCAGCTAGGAATCCATCATAGGATCTAAAGAACTAAAAAAAAAATCTGAAGTGTTTGCTTTCGTCTAGGGACAAAAATAACAAAAAGGTACACTCACCTGAGTCCCAAAGCCGGCTGGCTGCTAGACCAATCTCTGCAGCCTCACTCCCCCTCCACTCCAGCATTCTAAAGTCCTGTGAGTCATCACTTCAAATACAGTGTATTATATGCGAGGATGCCGAGGGACATCCCATCACGGAAGCCGAGGAGAAGACCGGCTGCGGGGACTAGTCCAGCAGCCAGCCGGCTTCAAGATTCAGGTGAGCATACCTTTGTTATTATTATATATGATTTATATAGCGCCAACAGTTTGCGCAACGCTTTACAATATAAGGAAGACATTACAATCACAATACAATTCAAGACAAGATGGTAAGGAGGGCCCTGCCACTGAGGGCTTGCAATCTAAAAGATTGTTGTTATAATTAGGGATGCACCGATACTAGTGCCGATACTTGGCATTTTCATGAGCTACCAGGGTTGCAGCGGTTTTGCAGCTGGGACCTAGCTCTGGCGCTCCACCTCTGTCCTGAAATCATTAGTCTGTATTGTTTTAGAAAAACTGTCACATGACACTGGACAAAAATGTATCAGTACTTGTACTTGAAAGTACATGGGCAAGTATCCGTACTTGTACTCGCAAAACTGGTATCGGTGCATCCCTTTATTTATATATTTATATAAAACAAATCATGCATTAAAACAGAGATGTACAAATCCCAGGAGCTCCGTGTGCTCCTTACAAATGACAGCTGCATCCTAACTTATTAATTTTTCTCTTGTCTAGCCTCATAGCTCAAAAAGTATCTGTACTTGTACCGAGTACAGTACTTGGTCTCGGTGCATCCCTAGTTATAATATGGGTTATCTTTGCTAGACAAAAACAAGAATTTAACCGTCACAGTAAGGGGGTAGCCCCACTGCAAGGGTTAACATTTCTGCCTGGAGTTCTTTAAACTATTAGTTTACTAAAAAGTGCTATTTTAGTTATAGGTGCTGAGTCAGGTCCTAAATTCTTACATCTTGCATACTTCAACAAGACCCTGCGTTATCCTGCACTTCTCGTTGCATTCTTTATAATATAATAATAAATAAAAAACTTCAAGGAAAGTAGGACCTCTTGAATTGGTTACAACAGGTGTGCAGAATAAGGAGCTCCAGCACAGAGATCTCTTTAATGGAGATCCCCAGAAATATAAGAATCCTAGATGATTCAACTATTGAGTATCAAAAATTGAAATGTCAGTTCTTGGTTGACTGATAAAATATAAATCTGTCTGCAATCCTAACATTCTAGATACATTGCTGCACTTGGGCAACAAGAGACTTGTTTTGGTTTTCTCTTATTTAACTTGCTGTTGTCACTTGAAATTTCAGTGGCTAATATTTCATTTTATACCAAGAGTCATTGTGATTGGTCCAGTGTGGACGACCACTTAATACTTTCAATTGGTTTTAAAATGTTTCCCGTAGTGTAATAAAGACACTCGCATTATTCAGAACTTTTTTGTTTAGGAATTTAGAGACAATGGGGACAATCCAGCTATTTACTGTAGATTAGCATGTACTGAGGGTAAGGGGTCTTATTCCTATAAGGTTCTAACAGAAGACTAAGGTTATATATGCAAAAAAAGTGGTACATCATAGATGTACTAAACTATGACAGCTTCACTGAGTACAGTAGTAAGCCCTTCTCTTTCCATTTGGCTAGCTCTTATAAGCCCAGAAGTGTGGCAACCACAACAAAATCTCTTGCAGATACAGACATAATACTGATTAGGGATGCACTGATAACTGTTTTTGGTATGGAGTACCGATATTTTTTTTCTGTACTCGCCGATACCGAATACCGATACCAGAAGTTTCACTAAGGAAGCTGGACAGCGTGTAATGACTCGCTGCCCGGCTTCTTGATGAGCCAGCTTCACTCCCCCTCGTCACCAGGTGACGAGAAAGCATGAAGCCGGCTTTCTGGCCAATCAGGAAGCCAGGGGGAAGGTAGGTAATGAATCACCGCCTGACCTCCTGATTAGCCAGCCTCCAGACCAATCAGGAAGCCGGGCGGTGAGTCATTACCTACCTTCCCCCCGGCTCCCTGATTGGCCGGGAAGCCAGCTCCATGCTCCCTGGTGACGAGGGAGCATGGAGCCAGCTTCCTGGCCAATCAGGAAGCTGGGCAGCGTGTAATGGCTCGGCGTCTGGTTTCCTAATACCAAAGTTCCAGTATCAGGATAAGTATCTGGCGCATTTGGCCCAGTACGAGTACTCTCCTAAATACTCTGTATCGACACCGATGCAAACCTAATACTGATCATATAAGAAATGGGACTGGCAGTGTGAGAAAATCTTACCTTCATGGTAACCGTTAAAACCATTACTGTAAACACCAAGGTCCCAAATGTCCAGTTTCCAAACATCTAAAAGAAGACACAAGACCACATTTCATTATTAAAACATATGCAGACACATGAAAACTGTTACATGTAAGAACTTGCTTCTTAAAAGTAGAAATTATGTGCCAGAACCCGCAAAAGCCAGAAAGAAGGAAGCACTTACCATATACAGTAGTAAGAGAAAAATGGAGGTAGTTGTTTTAGAAAATAGTTATTGTCCGACCTACTGTATTACCTAACTGCCTCCCGAGTCACTGACCTGGTTTAAGCATGTGGCAAGTGAAATCTAGGCGCAGACAGAATTCCTGCTGCATACTTGTTGCAGGTCAGCTACTCAAAGCGTTGGAGCCTTTGAATCAAGAGAGGTCAGAAATTACAGCCTAAATTTTTATATTAGTACAGTTTTCCTTTAAGCAGCCACACACGGTCAGATCTAATTTTTCTTAAACATTTAAACTGATGTTTTGCAACAGAACACCATAAGCTGCCTGTCTTTTGGCTTCCTTTGTTGAAATTGAACCTTGGTTGAAGCTGTGCGATGAAGAAAAAGCCTCTGACTTATTCACCTGTGCTCTTTTCAATTTGAGCTACTGAGTTCTGAATGGAATGTAAAAACACTAGCGTCTATGCACAGGCTTAGTGAGTCAGACTAACCATGTCACAATCTACAAGACTATTGCTAATGATAAAATACACAAAACATACTAAATAGGGACAAATCAGCCATCCTCTTGACAAGTAGGTAAATATAGAAGTAAAGTACAAACAAAATGTTCAAAATCACTGACAATGGAAAGCCTACCAGGAGCAACAAGGCTCCAATATTATATCAAATCAATTACGGTAAGCACTTTTAAGCCCAAATATGTCAAGTCCAGTATAAACGTAATTCAGCATTATATTTTTTCTACTGCCTCTCTCATAAGTCAATATTATGAAAAAAAAATTGGGGGATTAAATGCCCAGAGATGTAAAGCTGGGCATGTGTGATATTTAATGACCTAAAAAAGGCCAATACAGTTCTTCAGATGTAACAGCAGAGCATCACAATTAGTACTAGTTGATGGACCCCAACCAGAGCAGAGACTGGACCAACAATGTTAAGTGTCTTAAGGAACGACATGTCAAGTCATGGCAATTAGATTCTTCCTTGCTATGGGCAATACAAACTGTTCTTTCCTGAGATATATTATATATGGTCACAAAGAAAAAGCCACGAAGCACCCATGTCTCTTTAGTAACGAGCTCTGCAATACAGTAAGCACTCGTTCTTTAGCACAGTATCCCTTTCAGCAACAACAGTGCCAACTGTTAATGTGACAGTCAACAATTTGGAAAACGGCTCCTTATCTATCAGCGATACTCTTACCAGTTGCCTGTTAGGCTTCATTATCTGATGGCATGCACAGCATGGAAAGGAGGAAAAAGGAAGAGAAGTAGAGCCAAGAGATAAAGCACAGCAGAGATGAACATTTGAGAAGAGGGGAAGTGTCACAAGCTTCACGTTAAATGATACAAAACAACCAGAATGACATTATAAAGCTAGCCAAAGCAGAAACATATGCAGAATGGATGTAGAATGGATGTAGAATTGAAGGTTAGGGGTTCATGACAAATGGTAAGTGAAACAAAAAATGATGGGTGGCTCTGTTTTGTAAAGGACACATTTCTATTACTAGAACTAGTAATACTTCCCCAGAAAGGCTGCGTAATGAAACGCAAAGATGATGTTTAGAGATATAGAATTATCCGGAAATATCCGCTAAGGTAAAGATAGCAGACACAAGCTAGTTACATAGAAAGTCTGCACAAACCAGCTTTGTTCTAGATATATAGCACTTTATTGTTAGTAGATTAGGACTCCAGAATACAACTCATCACATTATTAAAACAGGCCTAGAGAGATTTAACGGAAACTTGTAATAGGGGAAAAAAATTTAGTGCCAAATTCTTTATGTAAAGGCTAGCTACCTGGCTGCCATGCTCATCCAAAGGCTACACTGGCTTCTGGGATACAACATCAGAATTCCTAATTTGTTAGTGCGACCCCTGCACTGCAAGGGTTAACTACACATTTTGGTATAGGGGCCAGCATTCAGAAGATATACTCACCTGATCCTCGGTAAGGCAGTGGCGAGTGCTTAACTCTCAATCCCCCTGCTCCAGCTGTGGTATGACCGTCAGGATCCTCACATCCAATGCAGGTGAATAGACCTGCATTAG
Organism: Nanorana parkeri; assembly: GCF_000935625.1. NCBI lineage: Eukaryota > Metazoa > Chordata > Amphibia > Anura > Dicroglossidae > Nanorana > Nanorana parkeri. The sequence continues at coordinate 365,398 of NW_017307271.1, read as the reverse complement.
ATGTGATGACGCCAGCAGGGCTTAGACAACTGAAGCCTGGCAGAAAAGAGGCTGCAGCACCCGGTCTAGCAGCTAGGTGAAATTAAGGATCAGCTAAGTATGCATATCATTTTTTTATTTGAGCCCTTAGACCAGGGGTGCCCATAAGGTCGATCGCGATCTACCAGTCGATTGCGTGGCGATCACTGGTAGATTAGTTTGCGATCTCCTCTTCTCCCGCCCGTGGGGCTTCTCTGGATACCCGCTGCTCTCCCCGGCTGTATGCAGCGGGGATTTGAGAAGAAGTGAAGGAGTTGACCCTTGCAGTGTGGGGGTTAGCCACACTGCAAGGGTTATTTTTTTAAATTCCTGGTGTTCAAATTTAAGGAGTACTGAAGCCAGCGGATTAGTCTGTCAGCCAACAAGCTTGCATTATTACAACCACTTGAGATTTAAAATGGTGCTAGGATAGAAGCTATTCATCCCAGCATAATTTTAAAATGTACATCAATAGTGCAGTCATGTCACTACACTTGTCAGTACTACAGAGGATCAGCAGAGCAGAGCCTGTCCATACAGCAACAGGTAACTGCCATATTTATCTATTTCTGGCTGACTGCAGCCATAAATAGATCACTAATTAGATTAGATCACTAATATAATAGAAGTGGTCTACTGCTGCACAGCTGCATGGTGGGGCTGGATCAGTTCTCCACTGACTAGGTCAAGAAACGCCACGAAGAAAAATAAATAAAAAATAATCTAAAATTTTAAAATGTGTGGAACCTAGATATTTCTGAAATTTAAATAAATGCCCTGAGATTTGAGAAAAAGAA